>NC_090830.1:26988562-27288562 GCF_028021215.1 Eschrichtius robustus | reverse complement strand
ATAAGATATCACTTATAGAGGGAATGTAAAAACCGCTACCCTTGAACTGAATTACAAAACAGAACAGAGTCACACGGTTAGAAAAGACACTATGGCTGCCTAACGGGAAAGGTGAGGTGGGGTGATGCATAAAACAAGGGTTTCAAATTAGCTCAGATACCGTTCCATAAACCCAATACGTAATAGACAAGACCTACTCCTTGCTCAGGGAACTGGACTCAACACCCCCTATTCACCGCCCAGGAATATATCTGACTAGTAAGAATCTTAAAACCTATGTATTGATATCTCTCTGTAAGTGAGTCAAGTGGGTGTAAAGCTGCATAAACACAGCAGTGAAAAGCAGCTAAACCCCATTATAAAACTCGATTAATTTTAAAAACCCGTGAAACAAAGACAGTGAAACAGAGAGAAATTCTTACAAAATTCGTTCAGGGGCTGTGATGCCACCTGGATTGACCATATCTAGACCCGAGGCTGATTGAGACATAAGGGTGGACACTCTTGGGGCTGAGAGGTTTGGTGAGGTTGGGTGAGCAAACGCAGACGCTTTAAAGTAATACTGCGTGGTACCCATCCCATGGGTCCCAAATCTCCAGGTTCAAGGGCATCTTCCTACATCGAAAACATGCATGAGAAACCCAGAAGATGGTCCACCGAGTGATCGGGAAAGGTTTCTAAAACGCACCTCCTTTCTCATCTCCTTGTGCTCGGGTTCGCCATTCCAGCCGCTTTACTAGCAATCTCCCTCCTTGGAGAATCAGCACCTTTAACCTCCTGTTCCATACAGGTGGCAATTTGAACTGAGGATGAACGGGAAGACGGGGAACCAATGAGAGACTAGCTCTAGGTGTTGGGACAGGCACAGGTCACTCTATTTTCCCATCAGGAAGAAGACTTAACCACAGGCTCAGTCTGCCGCCCGGAAGCAGAATAGGGCCTAAAGCAATCCTGCGCTTTTGCGGCCAGCTCCCAAGAGAGCGAGTTGAAAAATGGAGCTCAGGGGCACTGCAATTCACAAACCTGCAGACTTATAAATGATAACTCTCGTCTACAAATATATTGAGGGAAGGCAACAAAGAGGATTTGAAAGCAAGGCAGAATTGCAGGAAACAGATTTCAGGAGGCAGATTCGAATCGCCTTTAAAGCACAGGAAAAGTGGCAAAACCTCGACAATGATGCCCTTGGCCAAAAAGGGCGTATGCGTTTTTTCCTGAATATATTCAGGAAAAAACGCATACGCCCTTTTTGGCCAACCAAGCAACCTGGAAAGGCAAATCAGCGCTACAAAGAAGTCTCGTTTCCCATCGGTCAAAAGGGCCATGCTGAATAAAGTGTCAAAACCAGAAATGCAGGACAGGCCACGGAGAAACGGGAGCCTTGCTACGCTGATGGGCGGGATGTAAATTGCCAACAGCCACTCTGGAGAAGTGTACGGTGTGTCCTGAAACATTTACAAAACTCAGCTTAGAGAGCATAGGGCACTTCCACTCATGGGCGTATAAAATGGGAAAACTAAAAATCAGCAAGACACAAGCACCCCAAAGTTTAGGGCTGCTCTGTTGACAAGAACCTCCACTTCGTTACACCTTAAATATCCCAGGAAAGAGAAAAATGGATAAAGAAGTTGTGGTCCTTATGTACAATGGAATATCACTCAGCCATGAAATCAACGTCATAAGGCTAATAGCAGCATGATGAGTGGATTTAGGTACGACGATTCTAAGTGAAATAAGTCACACAGAAAAAGACACTTATCATAAGATATCACTTATAGAGGGAATGTAAAAACCGCTACCCTTGAACTGAATTACAAAACAGAACAGAGTCACACGTTTAGAAAACACACTATGGCTGCCTAACGGGAAAGGTGAGGTGGGGTGATGCATAAAACAAGGGTTTCAAATTAGCTCAGATACCGTTCCATAAACCCAATATGTAATAGACAAGACCTACTACTTGCTCAGTGAACTGGACTCAACACCCCCTATTCACCGCCCAAGAATATATCTGACTAGTAAGAAACTTAAAACCTATGTATTGATATCTCTCTGTAAGTGAGTCAAGTGGGTGTAAAGCTGCATAAACACAGCAGTGAAAAGCAGCTAAACCCCATTATAAAAATCAATTAATTTTAAAAACCCGTGAAACAAAGACAGTGAAACAGAGAGAAATTATTACAAAATTCGTTCAGGGGCTGTGATGACACCTGGATAGACCATATCTAGACCCGCAGCTGATTGAGACATAAGGGTGGACACTCTTGGGGCTGAGAGTTTTGGTGAGGTTGGGTGAGCAAACGCAGACCCTTTACAGTAATACTGCGTAGTACCCAACCCAAGGGTCCCAAATCTCCAGGTTCAAGGGCATCTTCCTACATCGAAAACATGCATGAGGAACCCAGAAGATGGTACACCGAGTGATCGGGAAAGGTTTCTAAAACGCACCTCATTTCTCATCTCCTTGTGCTTGGGTTCGCCATTCCAGCCGCTTTACTAGCAATCTCCCTCCTTGGAGAATCAGCACCTTTAACCTCCTGTTCCATACAGGTTGCAATTTGTCCTGAGGATGTACGGGAAGAGGGGGAACCAATGAGAGACTAGCTCTATGTGTTGGGACAGGCACAGGTCACTCTATTTTCCCATCAGGAAGAAGAATTAACCACAGGCTCATTCTGCCGCCCGGAAGCAGAATAGGGCCTAAAGCAATCCTGCGCTTTTGCGGCCAGCTCCCAAGAGAGCGAGTTGAAAAATGGAGCTCAGGGGCACTGCAATTCACAAACCTGCAGACTTATATATGATAACTCTCGTCTACAAATATATTGAGGGAAGGCAACGAAGGGGATTTGAAAGCAAGGCAGAATTGCAGGAAACAGATTTCAGGAGGCAGATTCGAATCGCCTTTAAAGCACAGGAAAAGCGGCAAAACCTCGACAATGATGCCCTTGGCCAAAAAGGGCGTATGCGTTTTTTCCTGAATATATTCAGGAAAAAACGCATACGCCCTTTTTTGCCAACCAAGCAACCTGGAAAGGCAAATCAGCGCTACAAAGAAGGCTCACTTCCCGTCGGTCAAAAGGGCCATGCTGAATAAAGTTTCAAAACCAGAAATGCAGGACAGGCCATGGAGAAACGGGAGCCTTGCTACGCTGATGGGCAGGATGTAAATTGCCAACAGCCACTCTGGAGAAGTTTACGGTGTGTCCTGAAACATCTACAAAACTCAGCTTAGAGAGCATAGGGCACTTCCACTCATGGGCGTATAAATTGGGAAAACTAAAAATCAGCAAGACACAGGCACCCCAAAGTTTAGGGCTGCTCTGTTGACAAGAACCTCCACTTCGTTACACCTTAAATATCCCAGGAAAGAGAAAAATGGATAAAGAAGTTGTGGTCCTTATGTACAATGGAATATCACTCAGCCATGAAATCAACGTCATAAGGCTAGTAGCAGCATGATGAGTGGATTTAGGTACGACGATTCTAAGTGAAATAAGTCACACAGAAAAAGACACTTATCGTAAGATATCACTTGTAGAGGGAATGTAAAAATCGCTACCCTTGAACTGAATTACAAAACAGAACAGAGGCACACTTTAGAAAACACACTATGGCTGCTTATCGGGAAAGGTGAGGTGGGGTGATGCATAAAACAAGGGTTTCAAATTAGATCAGATACCGTTCCATAAACCCAATATGTAATAGACAAGACCTACTCCTTGCTCAGTGAACTGGACTCAACACCACCTATTCACCGCCCAAGAATATATCTGACTAGTAAGAATCTCAACACCTATGTATTGATATCTCTCTGTAAGTGAGTCAAGTGGGTGTAAAGCTGCATAAACACAGCAGTGAAAAGCAGCTAAACCCCATTATAAAACTCAATTAATTTTAAAAACCCGTGAAACAAAGACAGTGAAAGAGAGAGAAATTCTTACAAAATTCGTTCAGGGGCTGTGATGCCACCTGGATTGACCATATCTAGACCCGCAGCTGATTGAGACATAAGGGTGGACACTCTTGGGGCTGAGAGGTTTGGTGAGGTTGGGTGAGCAAACGCAGACGCTTTAAAGTAATACTGCGTGGTACCCATCCCATGGGTCCCAAATCTCCAGGTTCAAGGGCATCTGCCTACATCGAAAACATGCATGAGAAACCCAGAAGATGGTCCACCGAGTGATCGGGAAAGGTTTCTAAAACGCACCTCATTTCTCATATCCTTGTGCTCGGGTTCGCCATTCCAGCCGCTTTACTAGCAATCTCCCTCCTTGGAGAATCAGCACCTTTAACCTCCTGTTCCATACAGGTTGCAATTTGTCCTGAGGATGAACGGGAAGAGGGGGAACCAATGAGAGACTAGCTCTATGTGTTGGGACAGGCACAGGTCACTCTATTTTCCCATCAGGAAGAAGAATTAACCACAGGCTCATTCTGCCGCCCGGAAGCAGAATAGGGCCTAAAGCAATCCTGCGCTTTTGCGGCCAGCTCCCAAGAGAGCGAGTTGAAAAATGGAGCTCAGGGGCACTGCAATTCACAAACCTGCAGACTTATATATGATAACTCTCGTCTACAAATATATTGAGGGAAGGCAACGAAGGGGATTTGAAAGCAAGGCAGAATTGCAGGAAACAGATTTCAGGAGGCAGATTCGAATCGCCTTTAAAGCACAGGAAAAGCGGCAAAACCTCGACAATGATGCCCTTGGCCAAAAAGGGCGTATGCGTTTTTTCCTGAATATATTCAGGAAAAAACGCATACGCCCTTTTTTGCCAACCAAGCAACCTGGAAAGGCAAATCAGCGCTACAAAGAAGGCTCACTTCCCGTCGGTCAAAAGGGCCATGCTGAATAAAGTTTCAAAACCAGAAATGCAGGACAGGCCATGGAGAAACGGGAGCCTTGCTACGCTGATGGGCAGGATGTAAATTGCCAACAGCCACTCTGGAGAAGTTTACGGTGTGTCCTGAAACATCTACAAAACTCAGCTTAGAGAGCATAGGGCACTTCCACTCATGGGCGTATAAATTGGGAAAACTAAAAATCAGCAAGACACAGGCACCCCAAAGTTTAGGGCTGCTCTGTTGACAAGAACCTCCACTTCGTTACACCTTAAATATCCCAGGAAAGAGAAAAATGGATAAAGAAGTTGTGGTCCTTATGTACAATGGAATATCACTCAGCCATGAAATCAACGTCATAAGGCTAGTAGCAGCATGATGAGTGGATTTAGGTACGACGATTCTAAGTGAAATAAGTCACACAGAAAAAGACACTTATCGTAAGATATCACTTGTAGAGGGAATGTAAAAATCGCTACCCTTGAACTGAATTACAAAACAGAACAGAGGCACACTTTAGAAAACACACTATGGCTGCTTATCGGGAAAGGTGAGGTGGGGTGATGCATAAAACAAGGGTTTCAAATTAGATCAGATACCGTTCCATAAACCCAATATGTAATAGACAAGACCTACTCCTTGCTCAGTGAACTGGACTCAACACCACCTATTCACCGCCCAAGAATATATCTGACTAGTAAGAATCTCAACACCTATGTATTGATATCTCTCTGTAAGTGAGTCAAGTGGGTGTAAAGCTGCATAAACACAGCAGTGAAAAGCAGCTAAACCCCATTATAAAACTCAATTAATTTTAAAAACCCGTGAAACAAAGACAGTGAAAGAGAGAGAAATTCTTACAAAATTCGTTCAGGGGCTGTGATGCCACCTGGATTGACCATATCTAGACCCGCAGCTGATTGAGACATAAGGGTGGACACTCTTGGGGCTGAGAGGTTCGGTGAGGTTGGGTGAGCAAACGCAGACGCTTTAAAGTAATACTGCGTGGTACCCATCCCATGGGTCCCAAATCTCCAGGTTCAAGGGCATCTGCCTACATCGAAAACATGCATGAGAAACCCAGAAGATGGTCCACCGAGTGATCGGGAAAGGTTTCTAAAACGCACCTCATTTCTCATATCCTTGTGCTCGGGTTCGCCATTCCAGCCGCTTTACTAGCAATCTCCCTCCTTGGAGAATCAGCACCTTTAACCTCCTGTTCCATACAGGTTGCAATTTGTCCTGAGGATGAACGGGAAGAGGGGGAACCAATGAGAGACTAGCTCTAGGTGTTGGGACAGGCACAGGTCACTCTATTTTCCCATCAGGAAGAAGAATTAACCACAGGCTCAGTCTGCCGCCCTGAAGCAGAATAGGGCCTAAAGCAATCCTGCGCTTTTGCGGCCAGCTCCCAAGAGAGCGAGTTGAAAAATGGAGCTCAGGGGCACTGCAATTCACAAACCTGCAGACGTATAAATGATAACTCTCGTCTACAAATATATTGAGGGAAGGCAACAAAGAGGATTTGAAAGCAAGGCAGAATTGCAGGAAACAGATTTCAGGAGGCAGATTCGAATCGCCTTTAAAGCACAGGAAAAGCGGCAAAACCTCGACAATGATGCCCTTGGCCAAAAAGGGCGTATGCGTTTTTTCCTGAATATATTCAGGACAAAACGCATACGCCCTTTTTGGCCAACCAAGCAACCTGGAAAGGCAAATCAGCGCTACAAAGAAGTCTCGCTTCCCATCGGTCAAAAGGGCCATGCTGAATAAAGTGTCAAAACCAGAAATGCAGGACAGGCCACGGAGAAACGGGAGCCTTGCTACGCTGATGGGCGGGATGTAAATTGCCAACAGCCACTCTGGAGAAGTGTACGGTGTGTCCTGAAACATTTACAAAACTCAGCTTAGAGAGCATAGGGCACTTCCACTCATGGGCGTATAAAATGGGAAAACTAAAAATCAGCAAGACACAAGCACCCCAAAGTTTAGGGCTGCTCTGTTGACAAGAACCTCCACTTCGTTACACCTTAAATATCCCAGGAAAGAGAAAAATGGATAAAGAAGTTGTGGTCCTTATGTACAATGGAATATCACTCAGCCATGAAATCAACGTCATAAGGCTAATAGCAGCATGATGAGTGGATTTAGGTACGACGATTCTAAGTGAAATAAGTCACACAGAAAAAGACACTTATCATAAGATATCACTTATAGAGGGAATGTAAAAACCGCTACCCTTGAACTGAATTACAAAACAGAACAGAGTCACACTGTTAGAAAACACACTATGGCTGCCTAACGGGAAAGGTGAGGTGGGGTGATGCCTAAAACAAGGGTTTCAAATTAGCTCAGATACCGTTCCATAAACCCAATACGTAATAGACAAGACCTACTCCTTGCTCAGGGAACTGGACTCAACACCCCCTATTCACCGCCCAGGAATATATCTGACTAGTAAGAATCTTAAAACCTATGTATTGATATCTCTCTGTAAGTGAGTCAAGTGGGTGTAAAGCTGCATAAACACAGCAGTGAAAAGCAGCTAAACCCCATTATAAAACTCGATTAATTTTAAAAACCCGTGAAACAAAGACAGTGAAACAGAGAGAAATTCTTACAAAATTCGTTCAGGGGCTGTGATGCCACCTGGATTGACCATATCTAGACCCGAGGCTGATTGAGACATAAGGGTGGACACTCTTGGGGCTGAGAGGTTTGGTGAGGTTGGGTGAGCAAACGCAGACGCTTTAAAGTAATACTGCGTGGTACCCATCCCATGGGTCCCAAATCTCCAGGTTCAAGGGCATCTTCCTACATCGAAAACATGCATGAGAAACCCAGAAGATGGTCCACCGAGTGATCGGGAAAGGTTTCTAAAACGCACCTCCTTTCTCATCTCCTTGTGCTCGGGTTCGCCATTCCAGCCGCTTTACTAGCAATCTCCCTCCTTGGAGAATCAGCACCTTTAACCTCCTGTTCCATACAGGTGGCAATTTGAACTGAGGATGAACGGGAAGACGGGGAACCAATGAGAGACTAGCTCTAGGTGTTGGGACAGGCACAGGTCACTCTATTTTCCCATCAGGAAGAAGACTTAACCACAGGCTCAGTCTGCCGCCCGGAAGCAGAATAGGGCCTAAAGCAATCCTGCGCTTTTGCGGCCAGCTCCCAAGAGAGCGAGTTGAAAAATGGAGCTCAGGGGCACTGCAATTCACAAACCTGCAGACTTATAAATGATAACTCTCGTCTACAAATATATTGAGGGAAGGCAACAAAGAGGATTTGAAAGCAAGGCAGAATTGCAGGAAACAGATTTCAGGAGGCAGATTCGAATCGCCTTTAAAGCACAGGAAAAGCGGCAAAACCTCGACAATGATGCCCTTGGCCAAAAAGGGCGTATGCGTTTTTTCCTGAATATATTCAGGACAAAACGCATACGCCCTTTTTGGCCAACCAAGCAACCTGGAAAGGCAAATCAGCGCTACAAAGAAGTCTCGCTTCCCATCGGTCAAAAGGGCCATGCTGAATAAAGTGTCAAAACCAGAAATGCAGGACAGGCCACGGAGAAACGGGAGCCTTGCTACGCTGATGGGCGGGATGTAAATTGCCAACAGCCACTCTGGAGAAGTGTACGGTGTGTCCTGAAACATTTACAAAACTCAGCTTAGAGAGCATAGGGCACTTCCACTCATGGGCGTATAAAATGGGAAAACTAAAAATCAGCAAGACACAAGCACCCCAAAGTTTAGGGCTGCTCTGTTGACAAGAACCTCCACTTCGTTACACCTTAAATATCCCAGGAAAGAGAAAAATGGATAAAGAAGTTGTGGTCCTTATGTACAATGGAATATCACTCAGCCATGAAATCAACGTCATAAGGCTAGTAGCAGCATGATGAGTGGATTTAGGTACGACGATTCTAAGTCAAATAAGTCACACAGAAAAAGACACTTATCATAAGATATCACTTATAGAGGGAATGTAAAAACCGCTACCCTTGAACTGAATTACAAAACAGAACAGAGTCACACGGTTAGAAAACACACTATGGCTGCCTAACGGGAAAGGTGAGGTGGGGTGATGCCTAAAACAAGGGTTTCAAATTAGCTCAGATACCGTTCCATAAACCCAATACGTAATAGACAAGACCTACTCCTTGCTCAGGGAACTGGACTCAACACCCCCTATTCACCGCCCAGGAATATATCTGACTAGTAAGAATCTTAAAACCTATGTATTGATATCTCTCTGTAAGTGAGTCAAGTAGGTGTAAAGCTGCATAAACACAGCAGTGAAAAGCAGCTAAACCCCATTATAAAACTCAATTAATTTTAAAAACCCATGAAACAAAGACAGTGAAACAGAGAGAAATTCTTACAAAATTCGTTCAGGGGCTGTGATGCCACCTGGATTGACCATATCTAGACCCGAGGCTGATTGAGACATAAGGGTGGACACTCTTGGGGCTGAGAGGTTTGGTGAGGTTGGGTGAGCAAACGCAGACGCTTTAAAGTAATACTGCGTGGTACCCATCCCATGGGTCCCAAATCTCCAGGCTCAAGGGCATCTTCCTACATCGAAAACATGCTTGAGAAACCCAGAAGATGGTCCACCGAGTGATCGGGAAAGGTTTCTAAAACGCACCTCCTTTCTCATCTCCTTGTGCTCGGGTTCGCCATTCCAGCCGCTTTACTAGCAATCTCCCTCCTTGGAGAATCAGCACCTTTAACCTCCTGTTCCATACAGGTGGCAATTTGAACTGAGGATGAACGGGAAGACGGGGAACCAATGAGAGACTAGCTCTAGGTGTTGGGACAGGCACAGGTCACTCTATTTTCCCATCAGGAAGAAGAATTAACCACAGGCTCAGTCTGCCGCCCGGAAGCAGAATAGGGCCTAAAGCAATCCTGCGCTTTTGCGGCCAGCTCCCAAGAGAGCGAGTTGAAAAATGGAGCTCAGGGGCACTGCAATTCACAAACCTGCAGACTTATAAATGATAACTCTCGTCTACAAATATATTGAGGGAAGGCAACAAAGAGGATTTGAAAGCAAGGCAGAATTGCAGGAAACAGATTTCAGGAGGCAGATTCGAATCGCCTTTAAAGCACAGGAAAAGCGGCAAAACCTCAACAATGATGCCCTTGGCCAAAAAGGGCGTATGCGTTTTTTCCTGAATATATTCAGGACAAAACGCATACGCCCTTTTTGGCCAACCAAGCAACCTGGAAAGGCAAATCAGCGCTACAAAGAAGTCTCGCTTCCCATCGGTCAAAAGGGCCATGCTGAATAAAGTGTCAAAACCAGAAATGCAGGACAGGCCACGGAGAAACGGGAGCCTTGCTACGCTGATGGGCGGGATGTAAATTGCCAACAGCCACTCTGGAGAAGTGTACGGTGTGTCCTGAAACATTTACAAAACTCAGCTTAGAGAGCATAGGGCACTTCCACTCATGGGCGTATAAAATGGGAAAACTAAAAATCAGCAAGACACAAGCACCCCAAAGTTTAGGGCTGCTCTGTTGACAAGAACCTCCACTTCGTTACACCTTAAATATCCCAGGAAAGAGAAAAATGGATAAAGAAGTTGTGGTCCTTATGTACAATGGAATATCACTCAGCCATGAAATCAACGTCATAAGGCTAGTAGCAGCATGATGAGTGGATTTAGGTACGACGATTCTAAGTCAAATAAGTCACACAGAAAAAGACACTTATCATAAGATATCACTTATAGAGGGAATGTAAAAACCGCTACCCTTGAACTGAATTACAAAACAGAACAGAGTCACACGGTTAGAAAAGACACTATGGCTGCCTAACGGGAAAGGTGAGGTGGGGTGATGCCTAAAACAAGGGTTTCAAATTAGCTCAGATACCGTTCCATAAACCCAATACGTAATAGACAAGACCTACTCCTTGCTCAGGGAACTGGACTCAACACCCCCTATTCACCGCCCAGGAATATATCTGACTAGTAAGAATCTTAAAACCTATGTATTGATATCTCTCTGTAAGTGAGTCAAGTGGGTGTAAAGCTGCATAAACACAGCAGTGAAAAGCAGCTAAACCCCATTATAAAACTCAATTAATTTTAAAAACCCGTGAAACAAAGACAGTGAAACAGAGAGAAATTCTTACAAAATTCGTTCAGGGGCTGTGATGCCACCTGGATTGACCATATCTAGACCCGAGGCTGATTGAGACATAAGGGTGGACACTCTTGGGGCTGAGAAGTTTGGTGAGGTTGGGTGAGCAAACGCAGACGCTTTAAAGTAATACTGTGTGGTACCCATCCCATGGGTCCCAAATCTCCAGGCTCAAGGGCATCTTCCTACATCGAAAACATGCTTGAGAAACCCAGAAGATGGTCCACCGAGTGATCGGGAAAGGTTTCTAAAACGCACCTCCTTTCTCATCTCCTTGTGCTCGGGTTCGCCATTCCAGCCGCTTTACTAGCAATCTCCCTCCTTGGAGAATCAGCACCTTTAACCTCCTGTTCCATACAGGTGGCAATTTGAACTGAGGATGAACGGGAAGACGGGGAACCAATGAGAGACTAGCTCTAGGTGTTGGGACAGGCACAGGTCACTCTATTTTCCCATCAGGAAGAAGAATTAAGCACAGGATCAGTCTGCCGCCCGGAAGCAGAATAGGGCCTAAAGCAATCCTGCGCTTTTGCGGCCAGCTCCCAAGAGAGCGAGTTGAAAAATGGAGCTCAGGGGCACTGCAATTCACAAACCTGCAGACGTATAAATGATAACTCTCGTCTACAAATATATTGAGGGAAGGCAACAACGAGGATTTGAAAGCAAGGCAGAATTGCAGGAAACAGATTTCAGGAGGCAGATTCGAATCGCCTTTAAAGCACAGGAAAAGCGGCAAAACCTCGACAATGATGCCCTTGGCCAAAAAGGGCGTATGCGTTTTTTCCTGAATATATTCAGGAAAAAACGCATACGCCCTTTTTGGCCAACCAAGCAACCTGGAAAGGCAAATCAGCGCTACAAAGAAGTCTCGCTTCCCATCGGTCAAAAGGGCCATGCTGAATAAAGTGTCAAAACCAGAAATGCAGGACAGGCCACGGAGAAACGGGAGCCTTGCTACGCTGATGGGCGGGATGTAAATTGCCAACAGCCACTCTGGAGAAGTGTACGGTGTGTCCTGAAACATTTACAAAACTCAGTTTAGAGAGCATAGGGCACTTCCACTCATGGGCGTATAAAATGGGAAAACTAAAAATCAGCAAGACACAAGCACCCCAAAGTTTAGGGCTGCTCTGTTGACAAGAACCTCCACTTCGTTACACCTTAAATATCCCAGGAAAGAGAAAAATGGATAAAGAAGTTGTGGTCCTTATGTACAAAGGAATATCACTCAGCCATGAAATCAACGTCATAAGGCTAGTAGCAGCATGATGAGTGGATTTAGGTACGACGATTCTAAGTCAAATAAGTCACACAGAAAAAGACACTTATCATAAGATATCACTTATAGAGGGAATGTAAAAACCGCTACCCTTGAACTGAATTACAAAACAGAACAGAGTCACACGGTTAGAAAACACACTATGGCTGCCTAACGGGAAAGGTGAGGTGGGGTGATGCCTAAAACAAGGGTTTCAAATTAGCTCAGATACCGTTCCATAAACCCAATACGTAATAGACAAGACCTACTCCTTGCTCAGGGAACTGGACTCAACACCCCCTATTCACCGCCCAGGAATATATCTGACTAGTAAGAATCTTAAAACCTATGTATTGATATCTCTCTGTAAGTGAGTCAAGTGGGTGTAAAGCTGCATAAACACAGCAGTGAAAAGCAGCTAAACCCCATTATAAAACTCAATTAATTTTAAAAACCCGTGAAACAAAGACAGTGAAACAGAGAGAAATTCTTACAAAATTCGTTCAGGGGCTGTGATGCCACCTGGATTGACCATATCTAGACCCGAGGCTGATTGAGACATAAGGGTGGACACTCTTGGGGCTGAGAGGTTTGGTGAGGTTGGGTGAGCAAACGCAGACGCTTTAAAGTAATACTGCGTGGTACCCATCCCATGGGTCCCAAATCTCCAGGTTCAAGGGCATCTTCCTACATCGAAAACATGCATGAGAAACCCAGAAGATGGTCCACCGAGTGATCGGGAAAGGTTTCTAAAACGCACCTCCTTTCTCATCTCCTTGTGCTCGGGTTCGCCATTCCAGCCGCTTTACTAGCAATCTCCCTCCTTGGAGAATCAGCACCTTTAACCTCCTGTTCCATACAGGTGGCAATTTGAACTGAGGATGAACGGGAAGACGGGGAACCAATGAGAGACTAGCTCTAGGTGTTGGGACAGGCACAGGTCACTCTATTTTCCCATCAGGAAGAAGACTTAACCACAGGCTCAGTCTGCCCCCCGGAAGCAGAATAGGGCCTAAAGCAATCCTGCGCTTTTGCGGCCAGCTCCCAAGAGAGCGAGTTGAAAAATGGAGCTCAGGGGCACTGCAATTCACAAACCTGCAGACTTATAAATGATAACTCTCGTCTACAAATATATTGAGGGAAGGCAACAAAGAGGATTTGAAAGCAAGGCAGAATTGCAGGAAACAGATTTCAGGAGGCAGATTCGAATCGCCTTTAAAGCACAGGAAAAGCGGCAAAACCTCGACAATGATGCCCTTGGCCAAAAAGGGCGTATGCGTTTTTTCCTGAATATATTCAGGACAAAACGCATACGCCCTTTTTGGCCAACCAAGCAACCTGGAAAGGCAAATCAGCGCTACAAAGAAGTCTCGCTTCCCATCGGTCAAAAGGGCCATGCTGAATAAAGTGTCAAAACCAGAAATGCAGGACAGGCCACGGAGAAACGGGAGCCTTGCTACGCTGATGGGCGGGATGTAAATTGCCAACAGCCACTCTGGAGAAGTGTACGGTGTGTCCTGAAACATTTACAAAACTCAGCTTAGAGAGCATAGGGCACTTCCACTCATGGGCGTATAAAATGGGAAAACTAAAAATCAGCAAGACACAAGCACCCCAAAGTTTAGGGCTGCTCTGTTGACAAGAACCTCCACTTCGTTACACCTTAAATATCCCAGGAAAGAGAAAAATGGATAAAGAAGTTGTGGTCCTTATGTACAATGGAATATCACTCAGCCATGAAATCAACGTCATAAGGCTAGTAGCAGCATGATGAGTGGATTTAGGTACGACGATTCTAAGTCAAATAAGTCACACAGAAAAAGACACTTATCATAAGATATCACTTATAGAGGGAATGTAAAAACCGCTACCCTTGAACTGAATTACAAAACAGAACAGAGTCACACGGTTAGAAAACACACTATGGCTGCCTAACGGGAAAGGTGAGGTGGGGTGATGCCTAAAACAAGGGTTTCAAATTAGCTCAGATACCGTTCCATAAACCCAATACGTAATAGACAAGACCTACTCCTTGCTCAGGGAACTGGACTCAACACCCCCTATTCACCGCCCAGGAATATATCTGACTAGTAAGAATCTTAAAACCTATGTATTGATATCTCTCTGTAAGTGAGTCAAGTGGGTGTAAAGCTGCATAAACACAGCAGTGAAAAGCAGCTAAACCCCATTATAAAACTCAATTAATTTTAAAAACCCGTGAAACAAAGACAGTGAAAGAGAGAGAAATTCTTACAAAATTCGTTCAGGGGCTGTGATGCCACCTGGATTGACGATATCTAGACCCGAGGCTGATTGAGACATAAGGGTGGACACTCTTGGGGCTGAGAGGTTTGGTGAGGTTGGGTGAGCAAACGCAGACGCTTTAAAGTAATACTGCGTGGTACCCATCCCATGGGTCCCAAATCTCCAGGTTCAAGGGCATCTTCCTACATCGAAAACATGCATGAGAAACCCAGAAGATGGTCCACCGAGTGATCGGGAAAGGTTTCTAAAACGCACCTCCTTTCTCATCTCCTTGTGCTCGGGTTCGCCATTCCAGCCGCTTTACTAGCAATCTCCCTCCTTGGAGAATCAGCACCTTTAACCTCCTGTTCCATACAGGTGGCAATTTGAACTGAGGATGAACGGGAAGACGGGGAACCAATGAGAGACTAGCTCTAGGTGTTGGGACAGGCACAGGTCACTCTATTTTCCCATCAGGAAGAAGACTTAACCACAGGCTCAGTCTGCCGCCCGGAAGCAGAATAGGGCCTAAAGCAATCCTGCGCTTTTGCGGCCAGCTCCCAAGAGAGCGAGTTGAAAAATGGAGCTCAGGGGCACTGCAATTCACAAACCTGCAGACTTATAAATGATAACTCTCGTCTACAAATATATTGAGGGAAGGCAACAAAGAGGATTTGAAAGCAAGGCAGAATTGCAGGAAACAGATTTCAGGAGGCAGATTCGAATCGCCTTTAAAGCACAGGAAAAGCGGCAAAACCTCGACAATGATGCCCTTGGCCAAAAAGGGCGTATGCGTTTTTTCCTGAATATATTCAGGACAAAACGCATACGCCCTTTTTGGCCAACCAAGCAACCTGGAAAGGCAAATCAGCGCTACAAAGAAGTCTCGCTTCCCATCGGTCAAAAGGGCCATGCTGAATAAAGTGTCAAAACCAGAAATGCAGGACCGGCCACGGAGAAACGGGAGCCTTGCTACGCTGATGGGCGGGATGTAAATTGCCAACAGCCACTCTGGAGAAGTGTACGGTGTGTCCTGAAACATTTACAAAACTCAGCTTAGAGAGCATAGGGCACTTCCACTCATGGGCGTATAAAATGGGAAAACTAAAAATCAGCAAGACACAAGCACCCCAAAGTTTAGGGCTGCTCTGTTGACAAGAACCTCCACTTCGTTACACCTTAAATATCCCAGGAAAGAGAAAAATGGATAAAGAAGTTGTGGTCCTTATGTACAATGGAATATCACTCAGCCATGAAATCAACGTCATAAGGCTAATAGCAGCATGATGAGTGGATTTAGGTACGACGATTCTAAGTGAAATAAGTCACACAGAAAAAGACACTTATCATAAGATATCACTTATAGAGGGAATGTAAAAACCGCTACCCTTGAACTGAATTACAAAACAGAACAGAGTCACACGTTTAGAAAACACACTATGGCTGCCTAACGGGAAAGGTGAGGTGGGGTGATGCCTAAAACAAGGGTTTCAAATTAGCTCAGATACCGTTCCATAAACCCAATATGTAATAGACAAGACCTACTACTTGCTCAGTGAACTGGACTCAACACCCCCTATTCACCGCCCAAGAATATATCTGACTAGTAAGAAACTTAAAACCTATGTATTGATATCTCTCTGTAAGTGAGTCAATTGGGTGTAAAGCTGCATAAACACAGCAGTGAAAAGCAGCTAAACCCCATTATAAAAATCAATTAATTTTAAAAACCCGTGAAACAAAGACAGTGAAAGAGAGAGAAATTATTACAAAATTCGTTCAGGGGCTGTGATGACACCTGGATAGACCATATCTAGACCCGCAGCTGATTGAGACATAAGGGTGGACACTCTTGGGGCTGAGAGTTTTGGTGAGGTTGGGTGAGCAAACGCAGACCCTTTACAGTAATACTGCGTGGTACCCAACCCAAGGGTCCCAAATCTCCAGGTTCAAGGGCATCTTCCTACATCGAAAACATGCATGAGAAACCCAGAAGATGGTCCACCGAGTGATCGGGAAAGGTTTCTAAAACGCACCTCATTTCTCATCTCCTTGTGCTTGGGTTCGCCATTCCAGCCGCTTTACTAGCAATCTCCCTCCTTGGAGAATCAGCACCTTTAACCTCCTGTTCCATACAGGTTGCAATTTGTCCTGAGGATGTACGGGAAGAGGGGGAACCAATGAGAGACTAGCTCTATGTGTTGGGACAGGCACAGGTCACTCTATTTTCCCATCAGGAAGAAGAATTAACCACAGGCTCATTCTGCCGCCCGGAAGCAGAATAGGGCCTAAAGCAATCCTGCGCTTTTGCGGCCAGCTCCCAAGAGAGCGAGTTGAAAAATGGAGCTCAGGGTCACTGCAATTCACAAACCTGCAGACTTATAAATGATAACTCTCGTCTACAAATATATTGAGGGAAGGCAACGAAGGGGATTTGAAAGCAAGGCAGAATTGCAGGAAACAGATTTCAGGAGGCAGATTCGAATCGCCTTTAAAGCACAGGAAAAGCGGCAAAACCTCGACAATGATGCCCTTGGCCAAAAAGGGCGTATGCGTTTTTTCCTGAATATATTCAGGAAAAAACGCATACGCCCTTTTTTGCCAACCAAGCAACCTGGAAAGGCAAATCAGCGCTACAAAGAAGGCTCGCTTCCCGTCGGTCAAAAGGGCCATGCTGAATAAAGTTTCAAAACCAGAAATGCAGGACAGGCCATGGAGAAACGGGAGCCTTGCTACGCTGATGGGCAGGATGTAAATTGCCAACAGCCACTCTGGAGAAGTTTACGGTGTGTCCTGAAACATCTACAAAACTCAGCTTAGAGAGCATAGGGCACTTCCACTCATGGGCGTATAAATTGGGAAAACTAAAAATCAGCAAGACACAGGCACCCCAAAGTTTAGGGCTGCTCTGTTGACAAGAACCTCCACTTCGTTACACCTTAAATATCCCAGGAAAGAGAAAAATGGATAAAGAAGTTGTGGTCCTTATGTACAATGGAATATCACTCAGCCATGAAATCAACGTCATAAGGCTAGTAGCAGCATGATGAGTGGATTTAGGTACGACGATTCTAAGTGAAATAAGTCACACAGAAAAAGACACTTATCGTAAGATATCACTTGTAGAGGGAATGTAAAAATCGCTACCCTTGAACTGAATTACAAAACAGAACAGAGGCACACTTTAGAAAACACACTATGGCTGCTTATCGGGAAAGGTGAGGTGGGGTGATGCATAAAACAAGGGTTTCAAATTAGATCAGATACCGTTCCATAAACCCAATATGTAATAGACAAGACCTACTCCTTGCTCAGTGAACTGGACTCAACACCCCCTATTCACCGCCCAAGAATATATCTGACTAGTAAGAATCTCAACACCTATGTATTGATATCTCTCTGTAAGTGAGTCAAGTGGGTGTAAAGCTGCATAAACACAGCAGTGAAAAGCAGCTAAACCCCATTATAAAACTCAATTAATTTTAAAAACCCGTGAAACAAAGACAGTGAAAGAGAGAGAAATTCTTACAAAATTCGTTCAGGGGCTGTGATGCCACCTGGATTGACCATATCTAGACCCGCAGCTGATTGAGACATAAGGGTGGACACTCTTGGGGCTGAGAGGTTTGGTGAGGTTGGGTGAGCAAACGCAGACTCTTTAAAGTAATACTGCGTGGTACCCATCCCATGGGTCCCAAATCTCCAGGTTCAAGGGCATCTGCCTACATCGAAAACATGCATGAGAAACCCAGAAGATGGTCCACCGAGTGATCGGGAAAGGTTTCTAAAACGCACCTCATTTCTCATATCCTTGTGCTCGGGTTCGCCATTCC
Organism: Eschrichtius robustus; assembly: GCF_028021215.1. NCBI lineage: Eukaryota > Metazoa > Chordata > Mammalia > Artiodactyla > Eschrichtiidae > Eschrichtius > Eschrichtius robustus. Next base: position 27,270,239 of record NC_090830.1, on the reverse strand, counting down.
AGCCGCTTTACTAGCAATCTCCCTCATTGGAGAATCAGCACCTTTAACCTCCTGTTCCATACAGGTTGCAATTTGTCCTGAGGATGAACGGGAAGAGGGGGAACCAATGAGAGACTAGCTCTAGGTGTTGGGACAGGCACAGGTCACTCTATTTTCCCATCAGGAAGAAGAATTAACCACAGGCTCAGTCTGCCGCCCGGAAGCAGAATAGGGCCTAAAGCAATCCTGCGCTTTTGCGGCCAGCTCCCAAGACAGCGAGTTGAAAAATGGAGCTCAGGGGCACTGCAATTCACAAACCTGCAGACGTATAAATGATAACTCTCGTCTACAAATATATTGAGGGAAGGCAACAACGAGGATTTGAAAGCAAGGCAGAATTGCAGGAAACAGATTTCAGGAGGCAGATTCGAATCGCCTTTAAAGCACAGGAAAAGCGGCAAAACCTCGACAATGATGCCCTTGGCCAAAAAGGGCGTATGCGTTTTTTCCTGAATATATTCAGGACAAAACGCATACGCCCTTTTTGGCCAACCAAGCAACCTGGAAAGGCAAATCAGCGCTACAAAGAAGTCTCGCTTCCCATCGGTCAAAAGGGCCATGCTGAATAAAGTGTCAAAACCAGAAATGCAGGACAGGCCACGGAGAAACGGGAGCCTTGCTACGCTGATGGGCGGGATGTAAATTGCCAACAGCCACTCTGGAGAAGTGTACGGTGTGTCCTGAAACATTTACAAAACTCAGCTTAGAGAGCATAGGGCACTTCCACTCATGGGCGTATAAAATGGGAAAACTAAAAATCAGCAAGACACAAGCACCCCAAAGTTTAGGGCTGCTCTGTTGACAAGAACCTCCACTTCGTTACACCTTAAATATCCCAGGAAAGAGAAAAATGGATAAAGAAGTTGTGGTCCTTATGTACAAAGGAATATCACTCAGCCATGAAATCAACGTCATAAGGCTAGTAGCAGCATGATGAGTGGACTTAGGTACGACGATTCTAAGTCAAATAAGTCACACAGAAAAAGACACTTATCATAAGATATCACTTATAGAGGGAATGTAAAAACCGCTACCCTTGAACTGAATTACAAAACAGAACAGAGTCACACGGTTAGAAAACACACTATGGCTGCCTAACGGGAAAGGTGAGGTGGGGTGATGCCTAAAACAAGGGTTTCAAATTAGCTCAGATACCGTTCCATAAACCCAATACGTAATAGACAAGACCTACTCCTTGCTCAGGGAACTGGACTCAACACCCCCTATTCACCGCCCAGGAATATATCTGACTAGTAAGAATCTTAAAACCTATGTATTGATATCTCTCTGTAAGTGAGTCAAGTGGGTGTAAAGCTGCATAAACACAGCAGTGAAAAGCAGCTAAACCCCATTATAAAACTCAATTAATTTTAAAAACCCGTGAAACAAAGACAGTGAAACAGAGAGAAATTCTTACAAAATTCGTTCAGGGGCTGTGATGCCACCTGGATTGACCATATCTAGACCCGAGGCTGATTGAGACATAAGGGTGGACACTCTTGGGGCTGAGAGGTTTGGTGAGGTTGGGTGAGCAAACGCAGACGCTTTAAAGTAATACTGCGTGGTACCCATCCCATGGGTCCCAAATCTCCAGGCTCAAGGGCATCTTCCTACATCGAAAACATGCATGAGAAACCCAGAAGATGGTCCACCGAGTGATCGGGAAAGGTTTCTAAAACGCACCTCCTTTCTCATCTCCTTGTGCTCGGGTTCGCCATTCCAGCCGCTTTACTAGCAATCTCCCTCCTTGGAGAATCAGCACCTTTAACCTCCTGTTCCATACAGGTGGCAATTTGAACTGAGGATGAACGGGAAGACGGGGAACCAATGAGAGACTAGCTCTAGGTGTTGGGACAGGCACAGGTCACTCTATTTTCCCATCAGGAAGAAGACTTAACCACAGGCTCAGTCTGCCGCCCGGAAGCAGAATAGGGCCTAAAGCAATCCTGCGCTTTTGCACCCAGCTCCCAAGAGAGCGAGTTGAAAAATGGAGCTCAGGGGCACTGCAATTCACAAACCTGCAGACGTATAAATGATAACTCTCGTCTACAAATATATTGAGGGAAGGCAACAACGAGGATTTGAAAGCAAGGCAGAATTGCAGGAAACAGATTTCAGGAGGCAGATTCGAATCGCCTTTAAAGCACAGGAAAAGCGGCAAAACCTCGACAATGATGCCCTTGGCCAAAAAGGGCGTATGCGTTTTTTCCTGAATATATTCAGGACAAAACGCATACGCCCTTTTTGGCCAACCAAGCAACCTGGAAAGGCAAATCAGCGCTACAAAGAAGTCTCGCTTCCCATCGGTCAAAAGGGCCATGCTGAATAAAGTGTCAAAACCAGAAATGCAGGACAGGCCACGGAGAAACGGGAGCCTTGCTACGCTGATGGGCGGGATGTAAATTGCCAACAGCCACTCTGGAGAAGTGTACGGTGTGTCCTGAAACATTTACAAAACTCAGCTTAGAGAGCATAGGGCACTTCCACTCATGGGCGTATAAAATGGGAAAACTAAAAATCAGCAAGACACAAGCACCCCAAAGTTTAGGGCTGCTCTGTTGACAAGAACCTCCACTTCGTTACACCTTAAATATCCCAGGAAAGAGAAAAATGGATAAAGAAGTTGTGGTCCTTATGTACAAAGGAATATCACTCAGCCATGAAATCAACGTCATAAGGCTAGTAGCAGCATGATGAGTGGATTTAGGTACGACGATTCTAAGTCAAATAAGTCACACAGAAAAAGACACTTATCATAAGATATCACTTATAGAGGGAATGTAAAAACCGCTACCCTTGAACTGAATTACAAAACAGAACAGAGTCACACGGTTAGAAAAGACACTATGGCTGCCTAACGGGAAAGGTGAGGTGGGGTGATGCCTAAAACAAGGGTTTCAAATTAGCTCAGATACCGTTCCATAAACCCAATACGTAATAGACAAGACCTACTCCTTGCTCAGGGAACTGGACTCAACACCCCCTATTCACCGCCCAGGAATATATCTGACTAGTAAGAATCTTAAAACCTATGTATTGATATCTCTCTGTAAGTGAGTCAAGTGGGTGTAAAGCTGCATAAACACAGCAGTGAAAAGCAGCTAAACCCCATTATAAAACTCGATTAATTTTAAAAACCCGTGAAACAAAGACAGTGAAACAGAGAGAAATTCTTACAAAATTCGTTCAGGGGCTGTGATGCCACCTGGATTGACCATATCTAGACCCGAGGCTGATTGAGACATAAGGGTGGACACTCTTGGGGCTGAGAGGTTTGGTGAGGTTGGGTGAGCAAACGCAGACGCTTTAAAGTAATACTGCGTGGTACCCATCCCATGGGTCCCAAATCTCCAGGTTCAAGGGCATCTTCCTACATCGAAAACATGCATGAGAAACCCAGAAGATGGTCCACCGAGTGATCGGGAAAGGTTTCTAAAACGCACCTCCTTTCTCATCTCCTTGTGCTCGGGTTCGCCATTCCAGCCGCTTTACTAGCAATCTCCCTCCTTGGAGAATCAGCACCTTTAACCTCCTGTTCCATACAGGTGGCAATTTGAACTGAGGATGAACGGGAAGACGGGGAACCAATGAGAGACTAGCTCTAGGTGTTGGGACAGGCACAGGTCACTCTATTTTCCCATCAGGAAGAAGACTTAACCACAGGCTCAGTCTGCCGCCCGGAAGCAGAATAGGGCCTAAAGCAATCCTGCGCTTTTGCGGCCAACTCCCAAGAGAGCGAGTTGAAAAATGGAGCTCAGGGTCACTGCAATTCACAAACCTGCAGACTTATAAATGATAACTCTCGTCTACAAATATATTGAGGGAAGGCAACAAAGAGGATTTGAAAGCAAGGCAGAATTGCAGGAAACAGATTTCAGGAGGCAGATTCGAATCGCCTTTAAAGCACAGGAAAAGCGGCAAAACCTCGACAATGATGCCCTTGGCCAAAAAGGGCGTATGCGTTTTTTCCTGAATATATTCAGGACAAAACGCATACGCCCTTTTTGGCCAACCAAGCAACCTGGAAAGGCAAATCAGCGCTACAAAGAAGTCTCGCTTCCCATCGGTCAAAAGGGCCATGCTGAATAAAGTGTCAAAACCAGAAATGCAGGACAGGCCACGGAGAAACGGGAGCCTTGCTACGCTGATGGGCGGGATGTAAATTGCCAACAGCCACTCTGGAGAAGTGTACGGTGTGTCCTGAAACATTTACAAAACTCAGCTTAGAGAGCATAGGGCACTTCCACTCATGGGCGTATAAATTGGGAAAACTAAAAATCAGCAAGACACAGGCACCCCAAAGTTTAGGGCTGCTCTGTTGACAAGAACCTCCACTTCGTTACACCTTAAATATCCCAGGAAAGAGAAAAATGGATAAAGAAGTTGTGGTCCTTATGTACAAAGGAATATCACTCAGCCATGAAATCAACGTCATAAGGCTAGTAGCAGCATGATGAGTGGATTTAGGTACGACGATTCTAAGTCAAATAAGTCACACAGAAAAAGACACTTATCATAAGATATCACTTATAGAGGGAATGTAAAAACCGCTACCCTTGAACTGAATTACAAAACAGAACAGAGTCACACGGTTAGAAAAGACACTATGGCTGCCTAACGGGAAAGGTGAGGTGGGGTGATGCCTAAAACAAGGGTTTCAAATTAGCTCAGATACCGTTCCATAAACCCAATACGTAATAGACAAGACCTACTCCTTGCTCAGGGAACTGGACTCAACACCCCCTATTCACCGCCCAGGAATATATCTGACTAGTAAGAATCTTAAAACCTATGTATTGATATCTCTCTGTAAGTGAGTCAAGTGGGTGTAAAGCTGCATAAACACAGCAGTGAAAAGCAGCTAAACCCCATTATAAAACTCAATTAATTTTAAAAACCCGTGAAACAAAGACAGTGAAACAGAGAGAAATTCTTACAAAATTCGTTCAGGGGCTGTGATGCCACCTGGATTGACCATATCTAGACCCGAGGCTGATTGAGACATAAGGGTGGACACTCTTGGGGCTGAGAGGTTTGGTGAGGTTGGGTGAGCAAACGCAGACGCTTTAAAGTAATACTGCGTGGTACCCATCCCATGGGTCCCAAATCTCCAGGCTCAAGGGCATCTTCCTACATCGAAAACATGCATGAGAAACCCAGAAGATGGTCCACCGAGTGATCGGGAAAGGTTTCTAAAACGCACCTCCTTTCTCATCTCCTTGTGCTCGGGTTCGCCATTCCAGCCGCTTTACTAGCAATCTCCCTCCTTGGAGAATCAGCACCTTTAACCTCCTGTTCCATACAGGTTGCAATTTGTCCTGAGGATGAACGGGAAGAGGGGGAACCAATGAGAGACTAGCTCTAGGTGTTGGGACAGGCACAGGTCACTCTATTTTCCCATCAGGAAGAAGAATTAACCACAGGCTCAGTCTGCCGCCCGGAAGCAGAATAGGGCCTAAAGCAATCCTGCGCTTTTGCGGCCAGCTCCCAAGAGAGCGAGTTGAAAAATGGAGCTCAGGGGCACTGCAATTCACAAACCTGCAGACGTATAAATGATAACTCTCGTCTACAAATATATTGAGGGAAGGCAACAACGAGGATTTGAAAGCAAGGCAGAATTGCAGGAAACAGATTTCAGGAGGCAGATTCGAATCGCCTTTAAAGCACAGGAAAAGCGGCAAAACCTCGACAATGATGCCCTTGGCCAAAAAGGGCGTATGCGTTTTTTCCTGAATATATTCAGGAAAAAACGCATACGCCCTTTTTGGCCAACCAAGCAACCTGGAAAGGCAAATCAGCGCTACAAAGAAGTCTCGCTTCCCATCGGTCAAAAGGGCCATGCTGAATAAAGTGTCAAAACCAGAAATGCAGGACAGGCCACGGAGAAACGGGAGCCTTGCTACGCTGATGGGCGGGATGTAAATTGCCAACAGCCACTCTGGAGAAGTGTACGGTGTGTCCTGAAACATTTACAAAACTCAGCTTAGAGAGCATAGGGCACTTCCACTCATGGGCGTATAAAATGGGAAAACTAAAAATCAGCAAGACACAAGCACCCCAAAGTTTAGGGCTGCTCTGTTGACAAGAACCTCCACTTCGTTACACCTTAAATATCCCAGGAAAGAGAAAAATGGATAAAGAAGTTGTGGTCCTTATGTACAAAGGAATATCACTCAGCCATGAAATCAACGTCATAAGGCTAGTAGCAGCATGATGAGTGGACTTAGGTACGACGATTCTAAGTCAAATAAGTCACACAGAAAAAGACACTTATCATAAGATATCACTTATAGAGGGAATGTAAAAACCGCTACCCTTGAACTGAATTACAAAACAGAACAGAGTCACACGGTTAGAAAACACACTATGGCTGCCTAACGGGAAAGGTGAGGTGGGGTGATGCCTAAAACAAGGGTTTCAAATTAGCTCAGATACCGTTCCATAAACCCAATATGTAATAGACAAGACCTACTCCTTGCTCAGGGAACTGGACTCAACACCCCCTATTCACTGCCCAGGAATATATCTGACTAGTAAGAATCTTAAAACCTATGTATTGATATCTCTCTGTAAGTGAGTCAAGTGGGTGTAAAGCTGCATAAACACAGCAGTGAAAAGCAGCTAAACCCCATTATAAAACTCAATTAATTTTAAAAACCCGTGAAACAAAGACAGTGAAACAGAGAGAAATTCTTACAAAATTCGTTCAGGGGCTGTGATGCCACCTGGATTGACCATATCTAGACCCGAGGCTGATTGAGACATAAGGGTGGACACTCTTGGGGCTGAGAGGTTTGGTGAGGTTGGGTGAGCAAACGCAGACGCTTTTAAGTAATACTGCGTGGTACCCATCCCATGGGTCCCAAATCTCCAGGTTCAAGGGCATCTTCCTACATCGAAAACATGCATGAGAAACCCAGAAGATGGTCCACCGAGTGATCGGGAAAGGTTTCTAAAACGCACCTCCTTTCTCATCTCCTTGTGCTCGGGTTCGCCAATCCAGCCGCTTTACTAGCAATCTCCCTCCTTGGAGAATCAGCACCTTTAACCTCCTGTTCCATACAGGTGGCAATTTGAACTGAGGATGAACGGGAAGACGGGGAACCAATGAGAGACTAGCTCTAGGTGTTGGGACAGGCACAGGTCACTCTATTTTCCCATCAGGAAGAAGACTTAACCACAGGCTCAGTCTGCCGCCCGGAAGCAGAATAGGGCCTAAAGCAATCCTGCGCTTTTGCGGCCAGCTCCCAAGAGAGCGAGTTGAAAAATGGAGCTCAGGGGCACTGCAATTCACAAACCTGCAGACTTATAAATGATAACTCTCGTCTACAAATATATTGAGGGAAGGCAACAAAGAGGATTTGAAAGCAAGGCAGAATTGCAGGAAACAGATTTCAGGAGGCAGATTCGAATCGCCTTTAAAGCACAGGAAAAGCGGCAAAACCTCGACAATGATGCCCTTGGCCAAAAAGGGCGTATGCGTTTTTTCCTGAATATATTCAGGACAAAACGCATACGCCCTTTTTGGCCAACCAAGCAACCTGGAAAGGCAAATCAGCGCTACAAAGAAGTCTCGCTTCCCATCGGTCAAAAGGGCCATGCTGAATAAAGTGTCAAAACCAGAAATGCAGGACAGGCCACGGAGAAACGGGAGCCTTGCTACGCTGATGGGCGGGATGTAAATTGCCAACAGCCACTCTGGAGAAGTGTACGGTGTGTCCTGAAACATTTACAAAACTCAGCTTAGAGAGCATAGGGCACTTGCACTCATGGGCGTATAAAATGGGAAAACTAAAAATCAGCAAGACACAAGCACCCCAAAGTTTAGGGCTGCTCTGTTGACAAGAACCTCCACTTCGTTACACCTTAAATATCCCAGGAAAGAGAAAAATGGATAAAGAAGTTGTGGTCCTTATGTACAAAGGAATATCACTCGGCCATGAAATCAACGTCATAAGGCTAGTAGCAGCATGATGAGTGGATTTAGGTACGACGATTCTAAGTCAAATAAGTCACACAGAAAAAGACACTTATCATAAGATATCACTTATAGAGGGAATGTAAAAACCGCTACCCTTGAACTGAATTACAAAACAGAACAGAGTCACACGGTTAGAAAAGACACTATGGCTGCCTAACGGGAAAGGTGAGGTGGGGTGATGCCTAAAACAAGGGTTTCAAATTAGCTCAGATACCGTTCCATAAACCCAATACGTAATAGACAAGACCTACTCCTTGCTCAGGGAACTGGACTCAACACCCCCTATTCACCGCCCAGGAATATATCTGACTAGTAAGAATCTTAAAACCTATGTATTGATATCTCTCTGTAAGTGAGTCAAGTGGGTGTAAAGCTGCATAAACACAGCAGTGAAAAGCAGCTAAACCCCATTATAAAACTCGATTAATTTTAAAAACCCGTGAAACAAAGACAGTGAAACAGAGAGAAATTCTTACAAAATTCGTTCAGGGGCTGTGATGCCACCTGGATTGACCATATCTAGACCCGAGGCTGATTGAGACATAAGGGTGGACACTCTTGGGGCTGAGAGGTTTGGTGAGGTTGGGTGAGCAAACGCAGACGCTTTAAAGTAATACTGCGTGGTACCCATCCCATGGGTCCCAAATCTCCAGGTTCAAGGGCATCTTCCTACATCGAAAACATGCATGAGAAACCCAGAAGATGGTCCACCGAGTGATCGGGAAAGGTTTCTAAAACGCACCTCCTTTCTCATCTCCTTGTGCTCGGGTTCGCCATTCCAGCCGCTTTACTAGCAATCTCCCTCCTTGGAGAATCAGCACCTTTAACCTCCTGTTCCATACAGGTGGCAATTTGAACTGAGGATGAACGGGAAGACGGGGAACCAATGAGAGACTAGCTCTAGGTGTTGGGACAGGCACAGGTCACTCTATTTTCCCATCAGGAAGAAGAATTAACCACAGGCTCAGTCTGCCGCCCGGAAGCAGAATAGGGCCTAAAGCAATCCTGCGCTTTTGCGGCCAACTCCCAAGAGAGCGAGTTGAAAAATGGAGCTCAGGGTCACTGCAATTCACAAACCTGCAGACTTATAAATGATAACTCTCGTCTACAAATATATTGAGGGAAGGCAACAAAGAGGATTTGAAAGCAAGGCAGAATTGCAGGAAACAGATTTCAGGAGGCAGATTCGAATCGCCTTTAAAGCACAGGAAAAGCGGCAAAACCTCGACAATGATGCCCTTGGCCAAAAAGGGCGTATGCGTTTTGTCCTGAATATATTCAGGACAAAACGCATACGCCCTTTTTGGCCAACCAAGCAACCTGGAAAGGCAAATCAGCGCTACAAAGAAGTCTCGCTTCCCATCGGTCAAAAGGGCCATGCTGAATAAAGTGTCAAAACCAGAAATGCAGGACAGGCCACGGAGAAACGGGAGCCTTGCTACGCTGATGGGCGGGATGTAAATTGCCAACAGCCACTCTGGAGAAGTGTACGGTGTGTCCTGAAACATTTACAAAACTCAGCTTAGAGAGCATAGGGCACTTCCACTCATGGGCGTATAAATTGGGAAAACTAAAAATCAGCAAGACACAGGCACCCCAAAGTTTAGGGCTGCTCTGTTGACAAGAACCTCCACTTCGTTACACCTTAAATATCCCAGGAAAGAGAAAAATGGATAAAGAAGTTGTGGTCCTTATGTACAAAGGAATATCACTCAGCCATGAAATCAACGTCATAAGGCTAGTAGCAGCATGATGAGTGGATTTAGGTACGACGATTCTAAGTCAAATAAGTCACACAGAAAAAGACACTTATCATAAGATATCACTTATAGAGGGAATGTAAAAACCGCTACCCTTGAACTGAATTACAAAACAGAACAGAGTCACACGGTTAGAAAAGACACTATGGCTGCCTAACGGGAAAGGTGAGGTGGGGTGATGCCTAAAACAAGGGTTTCAAATTAGCTCAGATACCGTTCCATAAACCCAATACGTAATAGACAAGACCTACTCCTTGCTCAGGGAACTGGACTCAACACCCCCTATTCACCGCCCAGGAATATATCTGACTAGTAAGAATCTTAAAACCTATGTATTGATATCTCTCTGTAAGTGAGTCAAGTGGGTGTAAAGCTGCATAAACACAGCAGTGAAAAGCAGCTAAACCCCATTATAAAACTCAATTAATTTTAAAAACCCGTGAAACAAAGACAGTGAAACAGAGAGAAATTCTTACAAAATTCGTTCAGGGGCTGTGATGCCACCTGGATTGACCATATCTAGACCCGAGGCTGATTGAGACATAAGGGTGGACACTCTTGGGGCTGAGAGGTTTGGTGAGGTTGGGTGAGCAAACGCAGACGCTTTAAAGTAATACTGCGTGGTACCCATCCCATGGGTCCCAAATCTCCAGGTTCAAGGGCATCTTCCTACATCGAAAACATGCATGAGAAACCCAGAAGATGGTCCACCGAGTGATCGGGAAAGGTTTCTAAAACGCACCTCCTTTCTCATCTCCTTGTGCTCGGGTTCGCCAATCCAGCCGCTTTACTAGCAATCTCCCTCCTTGGAGAATCAGCACCTTTAACCTCCTGTTCCATACAGGTGGCAATTTGAACTGAGGATGAACGGGAAGACGGGGAACCAATGAGAGACTAGCTCTAGGTGTTGGGACAGGCACAGGTCACTCTATTTTCCCATCAGGAAGAAGACTTAACCACAGGCTCAGTCTGCCGCCCGGAAGCAGAATAGGGCCTAAAGCAATCCTGCGCTTTTGCGGCCAGCTCCCAAGAGAGCGAGTTGAAAAATGGAGCTCAGGGGCACTGCAATTCACAAACCTGCAGACTTATAAATGATAACTCTCGTCTACAAATATATTGAGGGAAGGCAACAAAGAGGATTTGAAAGCAAGGCAGAATTGCAGGAAACAGATTTCAGGAGGCAGATTCGAATTGCCTTTAAAGCACAGGAAAAGCGGCAAAACCTCGACAATGATGCCCTTGGCCAAAAAGGGCGTATGCGTTTTTTCCTGAATATATTCAGGACAAAACGCATACGCCCTTTTTGGCCAACCAAGCAACCTGGAAAGGCAAATCAGCGCTACAAAGAAGTCTCGCTTCCCATCGGTCAAAAGGGCCATGCTGAATAAAGTGTCAAAACCAGAAATGCAGGACAGGCCACGGAGAAACGGGAGCCTTGCTACGCTGATGGGCGGGATGTAAATTGCCAACAGCCACTCTGGAGAAGTGTACGGTGTGTCCTGAAACATTTACAAAACTCAGCTTAGAGAGCATAGGGCACTTGCACTCATGGGCGTATAAAATGGGAAAACTAAAAATCAGCAAGACACAAGCACCCCAAAGTTTAGGGCTGCTCTGTTGACAAGAACCTCCACTTCGTTACACCTTAAATATCCCAGGAAAGAGAAAAATGGATAAAGAAGTTGTGGTCCTTATGTACAAAGGAATATCACTCGGCCATGAAATCAACGTCATAAGGCTAGTAGCAGCATGATGAGTGGATTTAGGTACGACGATTCTAAGTCAAATAAGTCACACAGAAAAAGACACTTATCATAAGATATCACTTATAGAGGGAATGTAAAAACCGCTACCCTTGAACTGAATTACAAAACAGAACAGAGTCACACGGTTAGAAAAGACACTATGGCTGCCTAACGGGAAAGGTGAGGTGGGGTGATGCCTAAAACAAGGGTTTCAAATTAGCTCAGATACCGTTCCATAAACCCAATACGTAATAGACAAGACCTACTCCTTGCTCAGGGAACTGGACTCAACACCCCCTATTCACCGCCCAGGAATATATCTGACTAGTAAGAATCTTAAAACCTATGTATTGATATCTCTCTGTAAGTGAGTCAAGTGGGTGTAAAGCTGCATAAACACAGCAGTGAAAAGCAGCTAAACCCCATTATAAAACTCGATTAATTTTAAAAACCCGTGAAACAAAGACAGTGAAACAGAGAGAAATTCTTACAAAATTCGTTCAGGGGCTGTGATGCCACCTGGATTGACCATATCTAGACCCGAGGCTGATTGAGACATAAGGGTGGACACTCTTGGGGCTGAGAGGTTTGGTGAGGTTGGGTGAGCAAACGCAGACGCTTTAAAGTAATACTGCGTGGTACCCATCCCATGGGTCCCAAATCTCCAGGTTCAAGGGCATCTTCCTACATCGAAAACATGCATGAGAAACCCAGAAGATGGTCCACCGAGTGATCGGGAAAGGTTTCTAAAACGCACCTCCTTTCTCATCTCCTTGTGCTCGGGTTCGCCATTCCAGCCGCTTTACTAGCAATCTCCCTCCTTGGAGAATCAGCACCTTTAACCTCCTGTTCCATACAGGTGGCAATTTGAACTGAGGATGAACGGGAAGACGGGGAACCAATGAGAGACTAGCTCTAGGTGTTGGGACAGGCACAGGTCACTCTATTTTCCCATCAGGAAGAAGAATTAACCACAGGCTCAGTCTGCCGCCCGGAAGCAGAATAGGGCCTAAAGCAATCCTGCGCTTTTGCGGCCAACTCCCAAGAGAGCGAGTTGAAAAATGGAGCTCAGGGTCACTGCAATTCACAAACCTGCAGACTTATAAATGATAACTCTCGTCTACAAATATATTGAGGGAAGGCAACAAAGAGGATTTGAAAGCAAGGCAGAATTGCAGGAAACAGATTTCAGGAGGCAGATTCGAATCGCCTTTAAAGCACAGGAAAAGCGGCAAAACCTCGACAATGATGCCCTTGGCCAAAAAGGGCGTATGCGTTTTGTCCTGAATATATTCAGGACAAAACGCATACGCCCTTTTTGGCCAACCAAGCAACCTGGAAAGGCAAATCAGCGCTACAAAGAAGTCTCGCTTCCCATCGGTCAAAAGGGCCATGCTGAATAAAGTGTCAAAACCAGAAATGCAGGACAGGCCACGGAGAAACGGGAGCCTTGCTACGCTGATGGGCGGGATGTAAATTGCCAACAGCCACTCTGGAGAAGTGTACGGTGTGTCCTGAAACATTTACAAAACTCAGCTTAGAGAGCATAGGGCACTTCCACTCATGGGCGTATAAATTGGGAAAACTAAAAATCAGCAAGACACAGGCACCCCAAAGTTTAGGGCTGCTCTGTTGACAAGAACCTCCACTTCGTTACACCTTAAATATCCCAGGAAAGAGAAAAATGGATAAAGAAGTTGTGGTCCTTATGTACAAAGGAATATCACTCAGCCATGAAATCAACGTCATAAGGCTAGTAGCAGCATGATGAGTGGATTTAGGTACGACGATTCTAAGTCAAATAAGTCACACAGAAAAAGACACTTATCATAAGATATCACTTATAGAGGGAATGTAAAAACCGCTACCCTTGAACTGAATTACAAAACAGAACAGAGTCACACGGTTAGAAAAGACACTATGGCTGCCTAACGGGAAAGGTGAGGTGGGGTGATGCCTAAAACAAGGGTTTCAAATTAGCTCAGATACCGTTCCATAAACCCAATACGTAATAGACAAGACCTACTCCTTGCTCAGGGAACTGGACTCAACACCCCCTATTCACCGCCCAGGAATATATCTGACTAGTAAGAATCTTAAAACCTATGTATTGATATCTCTCTGTAAGTGAGTCAAGTGGGTGTAAAGCTGCATAAACACAGCAGTGAAAAGCAGCTAAACCCCATTATAAAACTCAATTAATTTTAAAAACCCGTGAAACAAAGACAGTGAAACAGAGAGAAATTCTTACAAAATTCGTTCAGGGGCTGTGATGCCACCTGGATTGACCATATCTAGACCCGAGGCTGATTGAGACATAAGGGTGGACACTCTTGGGGCTGAGAGGTTTGGTGAGGTTGGGTGAGCAAACGCAGACGCTTTAAAGTAATACTGCGTGGTACCCATCCCATGGGTCCCAAATCTCCAGGCTCAAGGGCATCTTCCTACATCGAAAACATGCATGAGAAACCCAGAAGATGGTCCACCGAGTGATCGGGAAAGGTTTCTAAAACGCACCTCCTTTCTCATCTCCTTGTGCTCGGGTTCGCCATTCCAGCCGCTTTACTAGCAATCTCCCTCCTTGGAGAATCAGCACCTTTAACCTCCTGTTCCATACAGGTTGCAATTTGTCCTGAGGATGAACGGGAAGAGGGGGAACCAATGAGAGACTAGCTCTAGGTGTTGGGACAGGCACAGGTCACTCTATTTTCCCATCAGGAAGAAGAATTAACCACAGGCTCAGTCTGCCGCCCGGAAGCAGAATAGGGCCTAAAGCAATCCTGCGCTTTTGCGGCCAGCTCCCAAGAGAGCGAGTTGAAAAATGGAGCTCAGGGGCACTGCAATTCACAAACCTGCAGACGTATAAATGATAACTCTCGTCTACAAATGTATTGAGGGAAGGCAACAACGAGGATTTGAAAGCAAGGCAGAATTGCAGGAAACAGATTTCAGGAGGCAGATTCGAATCGCCTTTAAAGCACAGGAAAAGCGGCAAAACCTCGACAATGATGCCCTTGGCCAAAAAGGGCGTATGCGTTTTTTCCTGAATATATTCAGGAAAAAACGCATACGCCCTTTTTGGCCAACCAAGCAACCTGGAAAGGCAAATCAGCGCTACAAAGAAGTCTCGCTTCCCATCGGTCAAAAGGGCCATGCTGAATAAAGTGTCAAAACCAGAAATGCAGGACAGGCCACGGAGAAACGGGAGCCTTGCTACGCTGATGGGCGGGATGTAAATTGCCAACAGCCACTCTGGAGAAGTGTACGGTGTGTCCTGAAACATTTACAAAACTCAGCTTAGAGAGCATAGGGCACTTCCACTCATGGGCGTATAAAATGGGAAAACTAAAAATCAGCAAGACACAAGCACCCCAAAGTTTAGGGCTGCTCTGTTGACAAGAACCTCCACTTCGTTACACCTTAAATATCCCAGGAAAGAGAAAAATGGATAAAGAAGTTGTGGTCCTTATGTACAAAGGAATATCACTCAGCCATGAAATCAACGTCATAAGGCTAGTAGCAGCATGATGAGTGGACTTAGGTACGACGATTCTAAGTCAAATAAGTCACACAGAAAAAGACACTTATCATAAGATATCACTTATAGAGGGAATGTAAAAACCGCTACCCTTGAACTGAATTACAAAACAGAACAGAGTCACACGGTTAGAAAACACACTATGGCTGCCTAACGGGAAAGGTGAGGTGGGGTGATGCCTAAAACAAGGGTTTCAAATTAGCTCAGATACCGTTCCATAAACCCAATATGTAATAGACAAGACCTACTCCTTGCTCAGGGAACTGGACTCAACACCCCCTATTCACCGCCCAGGAATATATCTGACTAGTAAGAATCTTAAAACCTATGTATTGATATCTCTCTGTAAGTGAGTCAAGTGGGTGTAAAGCTGCATAAACACAGCAGTGAAAAGCAGCTAAACCCCATTATAAAACTCAATTAATTTTAAAAACCCGTGAAACAAAGACAGTGAAACAGAGAGAAATTCTTACAAAATTCGTTCAGGGGCTGTGATGCCACCTGGATTGACCATATCTAGACCCGAGGCTGATTGAGACATAAGGGTGGACACTCTTGGGGCTGAGAGGTTTGGTGAGGTTGGGTGAGCAAACGCAGACGCTTTAAAGTAATACTGCGTGGTACCCATCCCATGGGTCCCAAATCTCCAGGTTCAAGGGCATCTTCCTACATCGAAAACATGCATGAGAAACCCAGAAGATGGTCCACCGAGTGATCGGGAAAGGTTTCTAAAACGCACCTCCTTTCTCATCTCCTTGTGCTCGGGTTCGCCAATCCAGCCGCTTTACTAGCAATCTCCCTCCTTGGAGAATCAGCACCTTTAACCTCCTGTTCCATACAGGTGGCAATTTGAACTGAGGATGAACGGGAAGACGGGGAACCAATGAGAGACTAGCTCTAGGTGTTGGGACAGGCACAGGTCACTCTATTTTCCCATCAGGAAGAAGACTTAACCACAGGCTCAGTCTGCCGCCCGGAAGCAGAATAGGGCCTAAAGCAATCCTGCGCTTTTGCGGCCAGCTCCCAAGAGAGCGAGTTGAAAAATGGAGCTCAGGGGCACTGCAATTCACAAACCTGCAGACTTATAAATGATAACTCTCGTCTACAAATATATTGAGGGAAGGCAACAAAGAGGATTTGAAAGCAAGGCAGAATTGCAGGAAACAGATTTCAGGAGGCAGATTCGAATCGCCTTTAAAGCACAGGAAAAGCGGCAAAACCTCGACAATGATGCCCTTGGCCAAAAAGGGCGTATGCGTTTTTTCCTGAATATATTCAGGACAAAACGCATACGCCCTTTTTGGCCAACCAAGCAACCTGGAAAGGCAAATCAGCGCTACAAAGAAGTCTCGCTTCCCATCGGTCAAAAGGGCCATGCTGAATAAAGTGTCAAAACCAGAAATGCAGGACAGGCCACGGAGAAACGGGAGCCTTGCTACGCTGATGGGCGGGATGTAAATTGCCAACAGCCACTCTGGAGAAGTGTACGGTGTGTCCTGAAACATTTACAAAACTCAGCTTAGAGAGCATAGGGCACTTGCACTCATGGGCGTATAAAATGGGAAAACTAAAAATCAGCAAGACACAAGCACCCCAAAGTTTAGGGCTGCTCTGTTGACAAGAACCTCCACTTCGTTACACCTTAAATATCCCAGGAAAGAGAAAAATGGATAAAGAAGTTGTGGTCCTTATGTACAAAGGAATATCACTCGGCCATGAAATCAACTTCATAAGGCTAGTAGCAGCATGATGAGTGGATTTAGGTACGACGATTCTAAGTCAAATAAGTCACACAGAAAAAGACACTTATCATAAGATATCACTTATAGAGGGAATGTAAAAACCGCTACCCTTGAACTGAATTACAAAACAGAACAGAGTCACACGGTTAGAAAAGACACTATGGCTGCCTAACGGGAAAGGTGAGGTGGGGTGATGCCTAAAACAAGGGTTTCAAATTAGCTCAGATACCGTTCCATAAACCCAATACGTAATAGACAAGACCTACTCCTTGCTCAGGGAACTGGACTCAACACCCCCTATTCACCGCCCAGGAATATATCTGACTAGTAAGAATCTTAAAACCTATGTATTGATATCTCTCTGTAAGTGAGTCAAGTGGGTGTAAAGCTGCATAAACACAGCAGTGAAAAGCAGCTAAACCCCATTATAAAACTCAATTAATTTTAAAAACCCGTGAAACAAAGACAGTGAAACAGAGAGAAATTCTTACAAAATTCGTTCAGGGGCTGTGATGCCACCTGGATTGACCATATCTAGACCCGAGGCTGATTGAGACATAAGGGTGGACACTCTTGGGGCTGAGAGGTTTGGTGAGGTTGGGTGAGCAAACGCAGACGCTTTAAAGTAATACTGCGTGGTACCCATCCCATGGGTCCCAAATCTCCAGGCTCAAGGGCATCTTCCTACATCGAAAACATGCATGAGAAACCCAGAAGATGGTCCACCGAGTGATCGGGAAAGGTTTCTAAAACGCACCTCCTTTCTCATCTCCTTGTGCTCGGGTTCGCCATTCCAGCCGCTTTACTAGCAATCTCCCTCCTTGGAGAATCAGCACCTTTAACCTCCTGTTCCATACAGGTTGCAATTTGTCCAGAGGATGAACGGGAAGAGGGGGAACCAATGAGAGACTAGCTCTAGGTGTTGGGACAGGCACAGGTCACTCTATTTTCCCATCAGGAAGAAGAATTAACCACAGGCTCAGTCTGCCGCCCGGAAGCAGAATAGGGCCTAAAGCAATCCTGCGCTTTTGCGGCCAGCTCCCAAGAGAGCGAGTTGAAAAATGGAGCTCAGGGGCACTGCAATTCACAAACCTGCAGACGTTGACGTATAAATGATAACTCTCGTCTACAAATATATTGAGGGAAGGCAACAACGAGGATTTGAAAGCAAGGCAGAATTGCAGGAAACAGATTTCAGGAGGCAGATTCGAATCGCCTTTAAAGCACAGGAAAAGCGGCAAAACCTCGACAATGATGCCCTTGGCCAAAAAGGGCGTATGCGTTTTTTCCTGAATATATTCAGGAAAAAACGCATACGCCCTTTTTGGCCAACCAAGCAACCTGGAAAGGCAAATCAGCGCTACAAAGAAGTCTCGCTTCCCATCGGTCAAAAGGGCCATGCTGAATAAAGTGTCAAAACCAGAAATGCAGGACAGGCCACGGAGAAACGGGAGCCTTGCTACGCTGATGGGCGGGATGTAAATTGCCAACAGCCACTCTGAGAAGTGTACGGTGTGTCCTGAAACATTTACAAAACTCAGCTTAGAGAGCATAGGGCACTTCCACTCATGGGCGTATAAAATGGAAAACTAAAAATCAGCAAGACACAAGCACCCCAAAGTTTAGGGCTGCTCTGTTGACAAGAACCTCCACTTCGTTACACCTTAAATATCCCAGGAAAGAGAAAAATGGATAAAGAAGTTGTGGTCCTTATGTACAAAGGAATATCACTCAGCCATGAAATCAACGTCATAAGGCTAGTAGCAGCATGATGAGTGGACTTAGGTACGACGATTCTAAGTCAAATAAGTCACACAGAAAAAGACACTTATCATAAGATATCACTTATAGAGGGAATGTAAAAACCGCTACCCTTGAACTGAATTACAAAACAGAACAGAGTCACACGGTTAGAAAACACACTATGGCTGCCTAACGGGAAAGGTGAGGTGGGGTGATGCCTAAAACAAGGGTTTCAATTAGCTCAGATACCGTTCCATAAACCCAATATGTAATAGACAAGACCTACTCCTTGCTCAGGGAACTGGACTCAACACCCCTATTCACCGCCCAGGAATATATCTGACTAGTAAGAATCTTAAAACCTATGTATTGATATCTCTCTGTAAGTGAGTCAAGTGGGTGTAAAGCTGCATAAACACAGCAGTGAAAAGCAGCTAAACCCCATTATAAAACTCAATTAATTTTAAAAACCCGTGAAACAAAGACAGTGAAACAGAGAGAAATTCTTACAAAATTCGTTCAGGGGCTGTGATGCCACCTGGATTGACCATATCTAGACCCGAGGCTGATTGAGACATAAGGGTGGACACTCTTGGGGCTGAGAGGTTTGGTGAGGTTGGGTGAGCAAACGCAGACGCTTTAAAGTAATACTGCGTGGTACCCATCCCATGGGTCCCAAATCTCCAGGTTCAAGGGCATCTTCCTACATCGAAAACATGCATGAGAAACCCAGAAGATGGTCCACCGAGTGATCGGGAAAGGTTTCTAAAACGCACCTCCTTTCTCATCTCCTTGTGCTCGGGTTCGCCAATCCAGCCGCTTTACTAGCAATCTCCCTCCTTGGAGAATCAGCACCTTTAACCTCCTGTTCCATACAGGTGGCAATTTGAACTGAGGATGAACGGGAAGACGGGGAACCAATGAGAGACTAGCTCTAGGTGTTGGGACAGGCACAGGTCACTCTATTTTCCCATCAGGAAGAAGACTTAACCACAGGCTCAGTCTGCCGCCCGGAAGCAGAATAGGGCCTAAAGCAATCCTGCGCTTTTGCGGCCAGCTCCCAAGAGAGCGAGTTGAAAAATGGAGCTCAGGGGCACTGCAATTCACAAACCTGCAGACTTATAAATGATAACTCTCGTCTACAAATATTGAGGGAAGGCAACAAAGAGGATTTGAAAGCAAGGCAGAATTGCAGGAAACAGATTTCAGGAGGCAGATTCGAATCGCCTTTAAAGCACAGGAAAAGCGGCAAAACCTCGACAATGATGCCCTTGGCCAAAAAGGGCGTATGCGTTTTTTCCTGAATATATTCAGGACAAAACGCATACGCCCTTTTTGGCCAACCAAGCAACCTGGAAAGGCAAATCAGCGCTACAAAGAAGTCTCGCTTCCCATCGGTCAAAAGGGCCATGCTGAATAAAGTGTCAAAACCAGAAATGCAGGACAGGCCACGGAGAAACGGGAGCCTTGCTACGCTGATGGGCGGGATGTAAATTGCCAACAGCAACTCTGGAGAAGTGTACGGTGTGTCCTGAAACATTTACAAAACTCAGCTTAGAGAGCATAGGGCACTTGCACTCATGGGCGTATAAAATGGGAAAACTAAAAATCAGCAAGACACAAGCACCCCAAAGTTTAGGGCTGCTCTGTTGACAAGAACCTCCACTTCGTTACACCTTAAATATCCCAGGAAAGAGAAAAATGGATAAAGAAGTTGTGGTCCTTATGTACAAAGGAATATCACTCGGCCATGAAATCAACGTCATAAGGCTAGTAGCAGCATGATGAGTGGATTTAGGTACGACGATTCTAAGTCAAATAAGTCACACAGAAAAAGACACTTATCATAAGATATCACTTATAGAGGGAATGTAAAAACCGCTACCCTTGAACTGAATTACAAAACAGAACAGAGTCACACGGTTAGAAAAGACACTATGGCTGCCTAACGGGAAAGGTGAGGTGGGGTGATGCCTAAAACAAGGGTTTCAAATTAGCTCAGATACCGTTCCATAAACCCAATACGTAATAGACAAGACCTACTCCTTGCTCAGGGAACTGGACTCAACACCCCCTATTCACCGCCCAGGAATATATCTGACTAGTAAGAATCTTAAAACCTATGTATTGATATCTCTCTGTAAGTGAGTCAAGTGGGTGTAAAGCTGCATAAACACAGCAGTGAAAAGCAGCTAAACCCCATTATAAAACTCGATTAATTTTAAAAACCCGTGAAACAAAGACAGTGAAACAGAGAGAAATTCTTACAAAATTCGTTCAGGGGCTGTGATGCCACCTGGATTGACCATATCTAGACCCGAGGCTGATTGAGACATAAGGGTGGACACTCTTGGGGCTGAGAGGTTTGGTGAGGTTGGGTGAGCAAACGCAGACGCTTTAAAGTAATACTGCGTGGTACCCATCCCATGGGTCCCAAATCTCCAGGCTCAAGGGCATCTTCCTACATCGAAAACATGCATGAGAAACCCAGAAGATGGTCCACCGAGTGATCGGGAAAGGTTTCTAAAACGCACCTCCTTTCTCATCTCCTTGTGCTCGGGTTCGCCATTCCAGCCGCTTTACTAGCAATCTCCCTCCTTGGAGAATCAGCACCTTTAACCTCCTGTTCCATACAGGTGGCAATTTGAACTGAGGATGAACGGGAAGACGGGGAACCAATGAGAGACTAGCTCTAGGTGTTGGGACAGGCACAGGTCACTCTATTTTCCCATCAGGAAGAAGACTTAACCACAGGCTCAGTCTGCCGCCCGGAAGCAGAATAGGGCCTAAAGCAATCCTGCGCTTTTGCACCCAGCTCCCAAGAGAGCGAGTTGAAAAATGGAGCTCAGGGGCACTGCAATTCACAAACCTGCAGACGTATAAATGATAACTCTCGTCTACAAATATATTGAGGGAAGGCAACAACGAGGATTTGAAAGCAAGGCAGAATTGCAGGAAACAGATTTCAGGAGGCAGATTCGAATCGCCTTTAAAGCACAGGAAAAGCGGCAAAACCTCGACAATGATGCCCTTGGCCAAAAAGGGCGTATGCGTTTTTTCCTGAATATATTCAGGACAAAACGCATACGCCCTTTTTGGCCAACCAAGCAACCTGGAAAGGCAAATCAGCGCTACAAAGAAGTCTCGCTTCCCATCGGTCAAAAGGGCCATGCTGAATAAAGTGTCAAAACCAGAAATGCAGGACAGGCCACGGAGAAACGGGAGCCTTGCTACGCTGATGGGCGGGATGTAAATTGCCAACAGCCACTCTGGAGAAGTGTACGGTGTGTCCTGAAACATTTACAAAACTCAGCTTAGAGAGCATAGGGCACTTCCACTCATGGGCGTATAAAATGGGAAAACTAAAAATCAGCAAGACACAAGCACCCCAAAGTTTAGGGCTGCTCTGTTGACAAGAACCTCCACTTCGTTACACCTTAAATATCCCAGGAAAGAGAAAAATGGATAAAGAAGTTGTGGTCCTTATGTACAAAGGAATATCACTCAGCCATGAAATCAACGTCATAAGGCTAGTAGCAGCATGATGAGTGGATTTAGGTACGACGATTCTAAGTCAAATAAGTCACACAGAAAAAGACACTTATCATAAGATATCACTTATAGAGGGAATGTAAAAACCGCTACCCTTGAACTGAATTACAAAACAGAACAGAGTCACACGGTTAGAAAACACACTATGGCTGCCTAACGGGAAAGGTGAGGTGGGGTGATGCCTAAAACAAGGGTTTCAAATTAGCTCAGATACCGTTCCATAAACCCAATACGTAATAGACAAGACCTACTCCTTGCTCAGGGAACTGGACTCAACACCCCCTATTCACCGCCCAGGAATATATCTGACTAGTAAGAATCTTAAAACCTATGTATTGATATCTCTCTGTAAGTGAGTCAAGTGGGTGTAAAGCTGCATAAACACAGCAGTGAAAAGCAGCTAAACCCCATTATAAAACTCAATTAATTTTAAAAACCCGTGAAACAAAGACAGTGAAACAGAGAGAAATTCTTACAAAATTCGTTCAGGGGCTGTGATGCCACCTGGATTGACCATATCTAGACCCGAGGCTGATTGAGACATAAGGGTGGACACTCTTGGGGCTGAGAGGTTTGGTGAGGTTGGGTGAGCAAACGCAGACGCTTTAAAGTAATACTGCGTGGTACCCATCCCATGGGTCCCAAATCTCCAGGCTCAAGGGCATCTTCCTACATCGAAAACATGCATGAGAAACCCAGAAGATGGTCCACCGAGTGATCGGGAAAGGTTTCTAAAACGCACCTCCTTTCTCATCTCCTTGTGCTCGGGTTCGCCATTCCAGCCGCTTTACTAGCAATCTCCCTCCTTGGAGAATCAGCACCTTTAACCTCCTGTTCCATACAGGTGGCAATTTGAACTGAGGATGAACGGGAAGACGGGGAACCAATGAGAGACTAGCTCTAGGTGTTGGGACAGGCACAGGTCACTCTATTTTCCCATCAGGAAGAAGAATTAAGCACAGGATCAGTCTGCCGCCCGGAAGCAGAATAGGGCCTAAAGCAATCCTGCGCTTTTGCGGCCAGCTCCCAAGAGAGCGAGTTGAAAAATGGAGCTCAGGGGCACTGCAATTCACAAACCTGCAGACGTATAAATGATAACTCTCGTCTACAAATATATTGAGGGAAGGCAACAACGAGGATTTGAAAGCAAGGCAGAATTTCAGGAAACAGATTTCAGGAGGCAGATTCGAATCGCCTTTAAAGCACAGGAAAAGCGGCAAAACCTCGACAATGATGCCCTTGGCCAAAAAGGGCGTATGCGTTTTTTCCTGAATATATTCAGGAAAAAACGCATACGCCCTTTTTGGCCAACCAAGCAACCTGGAAAGGCAAATCGGCGCTAAAAAGAAGTCTCGCTTCCCATCGGTCAAAAGGGCCATGCTGAATAAAGTGTCAAAACCAGAAATGCAGGACAGGCCACGGAGAAACGGGAGCCTTGCTACGCTGATGGGCGGGATGTAAATTGCCAACAGCCACTCTGGAGAAGTGTACGGTGTGTCCTGAAACATTTACAAAACTCAGCTTAGAGAGCATAGGGCACTTCCACTCATGGGCGTATAAATTGGGAAAACTAAAAATCAGCAAGACACAAGCACCCCAAAGTTTAGGGCTGCTCTGTTGACAAGAACCTCCACTTCGTTACACCTTAAATATCCCAGGAAAGAGAAAAATGGATAAAGAAGTTGTGGTCCTTATGTACAAAGGAATATCACTCAGCCATGAAATCAACGTCATAAGGCTAGTAGCAGCATGATGAGTGGATTTAGGTACGACGATTCTAAGTCAAATAAGTCACACAGAAAAAGACACTTATCATAAGATATCACTTATAGAGGGAATGTAAAAACCGCTACCCTTGAACTGAATTACAAAACAGAACAGAGTCACACGGTTAGAAAAGACACTATGGCTGCCTAACGGGAAAGGTGAGGTGGGGTGATGCCTAAAACAAGGGTTTCAAATTAGCTCAGATACCGTTCCATAAACCCAATACGTAATAGACAAGACCTACTCCTTGCTCAGGGAACTGGACTCAACACCCCCTATTCACCGCCCAGGAATATATCTGACTAGTAAGAATCTTAAAACCTATGTATTGATATCTCTCTGTAAGTGAGTCAAGTGGGTGTAAAGCTGCATAAACACAGCAGTGAAAAGCAGCTAAACCCCATTATAAAACTCAATTAATTTTAAAAACCCGTGAAACAAAGACAGTGAAACAGAGAGAAATTCTTACAAAATTCGTTCAGGGGCTGTGATGCCACCTGGATTGACCATATCTAGACCCGAGGCTGATTGAGACATAAGGGTGGACACTCTTGGGGCTGAGAGGTTTGGTGAGGTTGGGTGAGCAAACGCAGACGCTTTAAAGTAATACTGCGTGGTACCCATCCCATGGGTCCCAAATCTCCAGGCTCAAGGGCATCTTCCTACATCGAAAACATGCATGAGAAACCCAGAAGATGGTCCACCGAGTGATCGGGAAAGGTTTCTAAAACGCACCTCCTTTCTCATCTCCTTGTGCTCGGGTTCGCCATTCCAGCCGCTTTACTAGCAATCTCCCTCCTTGGAGAATCAGCACCTTTAACCTCCTGTTCCATACAGGTTGCAATTTGTCCTGAGGATGAACGGGAAGAGGGGGAACCAATGAGAGACTAGCTCTAGGTGTTGGGACAGGCACAGGTCACTCTATTTTCCCATCAGGAAGAAGAATTAACCACAGGCTCAGTCTGCCGCCCGGAAGCAGAATAGGGCCTAAAGCAATCCTGCGCTTTTGCGGCCAGCTCCCAAGAGAGCGAGTTGAAAAATGGAGCTCAGGGGCACTGCAATTCACAAACCTGCAGACGTATAAATGATAACTCTCGTCTACAAATGTATTGAGGGAAGGCAACAACGAGGATTTGAAAGCAAGGCAGAATTGCAGGAAACAGATTTCAGGAGGCAGATTCGAATCGCCTTTAAAGCACAGGAAAAGCGGCAAAACCTCGACAATGATGCCCTTGGCCAAAAAGGGCGTATGCGTTTTTTCCTGAATATATTCAGGAAAAAACGCATACGCCCTTTTTGGCCAACCAAGCAACCTGGAAAGGCAAATCAGCGCTACAAAGAAGTCTCGCTTCCCATCGGTCAAAAGGGCCATGCTGAATAAAGTGTCAAAACCAGAAATGCAGGACAGGCCACGGAGAAACGGGAGCCTTGCTACGCTGATGGGCGGGATGTAAATTGCCAACAGCCACTCTGGAGAAGTGTACGGTGTGTCCTGAAACATTTACAAAACTCAGCTTAGAGAGCATAGGGCACTTCCACTCATGGGCGTATAAAATGGGAAAACTAAAAATCAGCAAGACACAAGCACCCCAAAGTTTAGGGCTGCTCTGTTGACAAGAACCTCCACTTCGTTACACCTTAAATATCCCAGGAAAGAGAAAAATGGATAAAGAAGTTGTGGTCCTTATGTACAAAGGAATATCACTCAGCCATGAAATCAACGTCATAAGGCTAGTAGCAGCATGATGAGTGGACTTAGGTACGACGATTCTAAGTCAAATAAGTCACACAGAAAAAGACACTTATCATAAGATATCACTTATAGAGGGAATGTAAAAACCGCTACCCTTGAACTGAATTACAAAACAGAACAGAGTCACACGGTTAGAAAACACACTATGGCTGCCTAACGGGAAAGGTGAGGTGGGGTGATGCCTAAAACAAGGGTTTCAAATTAGCTCAGATACCGTTCCATAAACCCAATATGTAATAGACAAGACCTACTCCTTGCTCAGGGAACTGGACTCAACACCCCCTATTCACCGCCCAGGAATATATCTGACTAGTAAGAATCTTAAAACCTATGTATTGATATC
Organism: Eschrichtius robustus; assembly: GCF_028021215.1. NCBI lineage: Eukaryota > Metazoa > Chordata > Mammalia > Artiodactyla > Eschrichtiidae > Eschrichtius > Eschrichtius robustus. The sequence continues at coordinate 27,244,276 of NC_090830.1, read as the reverse complement.
TCTCTGTAAGTGAGTCAAGTGGGTGTAAAGCTGCATAAACACAGCAGTGAAAAGCAGCTAAACCCCATTATAAAACTCAATTAATTTTAAAAACCCGTGAAACAAAGACAGTGAAACAGAGAGAAATTCTTACAAAATTCGTTCAGGGGCTGTGATGCCACCTGGATTGACCATATCTAGACCCGAGGCTGATTGAGACATAAGGGTGGACACTCTTGGGGCTGAGAGGTTTGGTGAGGTTGGGTGAGCAAACGCAGACGCTTTAAAGTAATACTGCGTGGTACCCATCCCATGGGTCCCAAATCTCCAGGTTCAAGGGCATCTTCCTACATCGAAAACATGCATGAGAAACCCAGAAGATGGTCCACCGAGTGATCGGGAAAGGTTTCTAAAACGCACCTCCTTTCTCATCTCCTTGTGCTCGGGTTCGCCAATCCAGCCGCTTTACTAGCAATCTCCCTCCTTGGAGAATCAGCACCTTTAACCTCCTGTTCCATACAGGTGGCAATTTGAACTGAGGATGAACGGGAAGACGGGGAACCAATGAGAGACTAGCTCTAGGTGTTGGGACAGGCACAGGTCACTCTATTTTCCCATCAGGAAGAAGACTTAACCACAGGCTCAGTCTGCCGCCCGGAAGCAGAATAGGGCCTAAAGCAATCCTGCGCTTTTGCGGCCAGCTCCCAAGAGAGCGAGTTGAAAAATGGAGCTCAGGGGCACTGCAATTCACAAACCTGCAGACTTATAAATGATAACTCTCGTCTACAAATATATTGAGGGAAGGCAACAAAGAGGATTTGAAAGCAAGGCAGAATTGCAGGAAACAGATTTCAGGAGGCAGATTCGAATCGCCTTTAAAGCACAGGAAAAGCGGCAAAACCTCGACAATGATGCCCTTGGCCAAAAAGGGCGTATGCGTTTTTTCCTGAATATATTCAGGACAAAACGCATACGCCCTTTTTGGCCAACCAAGCAACCTGGAAAGGCAAATCAGCGCTACAAAGAAGTCTCGCTTCCCATCGGTCAAAAGGGCCATGCTGAATAAAGTGTCAAAACCAGAAATGCAGGACAGGCCACGGAGAAACGGGAGCCTTGCTACGCTGATGGGCGGGATGTAAATTGCCAACAGCCACTCTGGAGAAGTGTACGGTGTGTCCTGAAACATTTACAAAACTCAGCTTAGAGAGCATAGGGCACTTGCACTCATGGGCGTATAAAATGGGAAAACTAAAAATCAGCAAGACACAAGCACCCCAAAGTTTAGGGCTGCTCTGTTGACAAGAACCTCCACTTCGTTACACCTTAAATATCCCAGGAAAGAGAAAAATGGATAAAGAAGTTGTGGTCCTTATGTACAAAGGAATATCACTCGGCCATGAAATCAACTTCATAAGGCTAGTAGCAGCATGATGAGTGGATTTAGGTACGACGATTCTAAGTCAAATAAGTCACACAGAAAAAGACACTTATCATAAGATATCACTTATAGAGGGAATGTAAAAACCGCTACCCTTGAACTGAATTACAAAACAGAACAGAGTCACACGGTTAGAAAAGACACTATGGCTGCCTAACGGGAAAGGTGAGGTGGGGTGATGCCTAAAACAAGGGTTTCAAATTAGCTCAGATACCGTTCCATAAACCCAATACGTAATAGACAAGACCTACTCCTTGCTCAGGGAACTGGACTCAACACCCCCTATTCACCGCCCAGGAATATATCTGACTAGTAAGAATCTTAAAACCTATGTATTGATATCTCTCTGTAAGTGAGTCAAGTGGGTGTAAAGCTGCATAAACACAGCAGTGAAAAGCAGCTAAACCCCATTATAAAACTCAATTAATTTTAAAAACCCGTGAAACAAAGACAGTGAAACAGAGAGAAATTCTTACAAAATTCGTTCAGGGGCTGTGATGCCACCTGGATTGACCATATCTAGACCCGAGGCTGATTGAGACATAAGGGTGGACACTCTTGGGGCTGAGAGGTTTGGTGAGGTTGGGTGAGCAAACGCAGACGCTTTAAAGTAATACTGCGTGGTACCCATCCCATGGGTCCCAAATCTCCAGGCTCAAGGGCATCTTCCTACATCGAAAACATGCATGAGAAACCCAGAAGATGGTCCACCGAGTGATCGGGAAAGGTTTCTAAAACGCACCTCCTTTCTCATCTCCTTGTGCTCGGGTTCGCCATTCCAGCCGCTTTACTAGCAATCTCCCTCCTTGGAGAATCAGCACCTTTAACCTCCTGTTCCATACAGGTTGCAATTTGTCCAGAGGATGAACGGGAAGAGGGGGAACCAATGAGAGACTAGCTCTAGGTGTTGGGACAGGCACAGGTCACTCTATTTTCCCATCAGGAAGAAGAATTAACCACAGGCTCAGTCTGCCGCCCGGAAGCAGAATAGGGCCTAAAGCAATCCTGCGCTTTTGCGGCCAGCTCCCAAGAGAGCGAGTTGAAAAATGGAGCTCAGGGGCACTGCAATTCACAAACCTGCAGACGTATAAATGATAACTCTCGTCTACAAATATATTGAGGGAAGGCAACAACGAGGATTTGAAAGCAAGGCAGAATTGCAGGAAACAGATTTCAGGAGGCAGATTCGAATCGCCTTTAAAGCACAGGAAAAGCGGCAAAACCTCGACAATGATGCCCTTGGCCAAAAAGGGCGTATGCGTTTTTTCCTGAATATATTCAGGAAAAAACGCATACGCCCTTTTTGGCCAACCAAGCAACCTGGAAAGGCAAATCAGCGCTACAAAGAAGTCTCGCTTCCCATCGGTCAAAAGGGCCATGCTGAATAAAGTGTCAAAACCAGAAATGCAGGACAGGCCACGGAGAAACGGGAGCCTTGCTACGCTGATGGGCGGGATGTAAATTGCCAACAGCCACTCTGGAGAAGTGTACGGTGTGTCCTGAAACATTTACAAAACTCAGCTTAGAGAGCATAGGGCACTTCCACTCATGGGCGTATAAAATGGGAAAACTAAAAATCAGCAAGACACAAGCACCCCAAAGTTTAGGGCTGCTCTGTTGACAAGAACCTCCACTTCGTTACACCTTAAATATCCCAGGAAAGAGAAAAATGGATAAAGAAGTTGTGGTCCTTATGTACAAAGGAATATCACTCAGCCATGAAATCAACGTCATAAGGCTAGTAGCAGCATGATGAGTGGACTTAGGTACGACGATTCTAAGTCAAATAAGTCACACAGAAAAAGACACTTATCATAAGATATCACTTATAGAGGGAATGTAAAAACCGCTACCCTTGAACTGAATTACAAAACAGAACAGAGTCACACGGTTAGAAAACACACTATGGCTGCCTAACGGGAAAGGTGAGGTGGGGTGATGCCTAAAACAAGGGTTTCAAATTAGCTCAGATACCGTTCCATAAACCCAATATGTAATAGACAAGACCTACTCCTTGCTCAGGGAACTGGACTCAACACCCCCTATTCACCGCCCAGGAATATATCTGACTAGTAAGAATCTTAAAACCTATGTATTGATATCTCTCTGTAAGTGAGTCAAGTGGGTGTAAAGCTGCATAAACACAGCAGTGAAAAGCAGCTAAACCCCATTATAAAACTCAATTAATTTTAAAAACCCGTGAAACAAAGACAGTGAAACAGAGAGAAATTCTTACAAAATTCGTTCAGGGGCTGTGATGCCACCTGGATTGACCATATCTAGACCCGAGGCTGATTGAGACATAAGGGTGGACACTCTTGGGGCTGAGAGGTTTGGTGAGGTTGGGTGAGCAAACGCAGACGCTTTAAAGTAATACTGCGTGGTACCCATCCCATGGGTCCCAAATCTCCAGGTTCAAGGGCATCTTCCTACATCGAAAACATGCATGAGAAACCCAGAAGATGGTCCACCGAGTGATCGGGAAAGGTTTCTAAAACGCACCTCCTTTCTCATCTCCTTGTGCTCGGGTTCGCCAATCCAGCCGCTTTACTAGCAATCTCCCTCCTTGGAGAATCAGCACCTTTAACCTCCTGTTCCATACAGGTGGCAATTTGAACTGAGGATGAACGGGAAGACGGGGAACCAATGAGAGACTAGCTCTAGGTGTTGGGACAGGCACAGGTCACTCTATTTTCCCATCAGGAAGAAGACTTAACCACAGGCTCAGTCTGCCGCCCGGAAGCAGAATAGGGCCTAAAGCAATCCTGCGCTTTTGCGGCCAGCTCCCAAGAGAGCGAGTTGAAAAATGGAGCTCAGGGGCACTGCAATTCACAAACCTGCAGACTTATAAATGATAACTCTCGTCTACAAATATATTGAGGGAAGGCAACAAAGAGGATTTGAAAGCAAGGCAGAATTGCAGGAAACAGATTTCAGGAGGCAGATTCGAATCGCCTTTAAAGCACAGGAAAAGCGGCAAAACCTCGACAATGATGCCCTTGGCCAAAAAGGGCGTATGCGTTTTTTCCTGAATATATTCAGGACAAAACGCATACGCCCTTTTTGGCCAACCAAGCAACCTGGAAAGGCAAATCAGCGCTACAAAGAAGTCTCGCTTCCCATCGGTCAAAAGGGCCATGCTGAATAAAGTGTCAAAACCAGAAATGCAGGACAGGCCACGGAGAAACGGGAGCCTTGCTACGCTGATGGGCGGGATGTAAATTGCCAACAGCAACTCTGGAGAAGTGTACGGTGTGTCCTGAAACATTTACAAAACTCAGCTTAGAGAGCATAGGGCACTTGCACTCATGGGCGTATAAAATGGGAAAACTAAAAATCAGCAAGACACAAGCACCCCAAAGTTTAGGGCTGCTCTGTTGACAAGAACCTCCACTTCGTTACACCTTAAATATCCCAGGAAAGAGAAAAATGGATAAAGAAGTTGTGGTCCTTATGTACAAAGGAATATCACTCGGCCATGAAATCAACGTCATAAGGCTAGTAGCAGCATGATGAGTGGATTTAGGTACGACGATTCTAAGTCAAATAAGTCACACAGAAAAAGACACTTATCATAAGATATCACTTATAGAGGGAATGTAAAAACCGCTACCCTTGAACTGAATTACAAAACAGAACAGAGTCACACGGTTAGAAAAGACACTATGGCTGCCTAACGGGAAAGGTGAGGTGGGGTGATGCCTAAAACAAGGGTTTCAAATTAGCTCAGATACCGTTCCATAAACCCAATACGTAATAGACAAGACCTACTCCTTGCTCAGGGAACTGGACTCAACACCCCCTATTCACCGCCCAGGAATATATCTGACTAGTAAGAATCTTAAAACCTATGTATTGATATCTCTCTGTAAGTGAGTCAAGTGGGTGTAAAGCTGCATAAACACAGCAGTGAAAAGCAGCTAAACCCCATTATAAAACTCGATTAATTTTAAAAACCCGTGAAACAAAGACAGTGAAACAGAGAGAAATTCTTACAAAATTCGTTCAGGGGCTGTGATGCCACCTGGATTGACCATATCTAGACCCGAGGCTGATTGAGACATAAGGGTGGACACTCTTGGGGCTGAGAGGTTTGGTGAGGTTGGGTGAGCAAACGCAGACGCTTTAAAGTAATACTGCGTGGTACCCATCCCATGGGTCCCAAATCTCCAGGCTCAAGGGCATCTTCCTACATCGAAAACATGCATGAGAAACCCAGAAGATGGTCCACCGAGTGATCGGGAAAGGTTTCTAAAACGCACCTCCTTTCTCATCTCCTTGTGCTCGGGTTCGCCATTCCAGCCGCTTTACTAGCAATCTCCCTCCTTGGAGAATCAGCACCTTTAACCTCCTGTTCCATACAGGTGGCAATTTGAACTGAGGATGAACGGGAAGACGGGGAACCAATGAGAGACTAGCTCTAGGTGTTGGGACAGGCACAGGTCACTCTATTTTCCCATCAGGAAGAAGACTTAACCACAGGCTCAGTCTGCCGCCCGGAAGCAGAATAGGGCCTAAAGCAATCCTGCGCTTTTGCACCCAGCTCCCAAGAGAGCGAGTTGAAAAATGGAGCTCAGGGGCACTGCAATTCACAAACCTGCAGACGTATAAATGATAACTCTCGTCTACAAATATATTGAGGGAAGGCAACAACGAGGATTTGAAAGCAAGGCAGAATTGCAGGAAACAGATTTCAGGAGGCAGATTCGAATCGCCTTTAAAGCACAGGAAAAGCGGCAAAACCTCGACAATGATGCCCTTGGCCAAAAAGGGCGTATGCGTTTTTTCCTGAATATATTCAGGACAAAACGCATACGCCCTTTTTGGCCAACCAAGCAACCTGGAAAGGCAAATCAGCGCTACAAAGAAGTCTCGCTTCCCATCGGTCAAAAGGGCCATGCTGAATAAAGTGTCAAAACCAGAAATGCAGGACAGGCCACGGAGAAACGGGAGCCTTGCTACGCTGATGGGCGGGATGTAAATTGCCAACAGCCACTCTGGAGAAGTGTACGGTGTGTCCTGAAACATTTACAAAACTCAGCTTAGAGAGCATAGGGCACTTCCACTCATGGGCGTATAAAATGGGAAAACTAAAAATCAGCAAGACACAAGCACCCCAAAGTTTAGGGCTGCTCTGTTGACAAGAACCTCCACTTCGTTACACCTTAAATATCCCAGGAAAGAGAAAAATGGATAAAGAAGTTGTGGTCCTTATGTACAAAGGAATATCACTCAGCCATGAAATCAACGTCATAAGGCTAGTAGCAGCATGATGAGTGGATTTAGGTACGACGATTCTAAGTCAAATAAGTCACACAGAAAAAGACACTTATCATAAGATATCACTTATAGAGGGAATGTAAAAACCGCTACCCTTGAACTGAATTACAAAACAGAACAGAGTCACACGGTTAGAAAACACACTATGGCTGCCTAACGGGAAAGGTGAGGTGGGGTGATGCCTAAAACAAGGGTTTCAAATTAGCTCAGATACCGTTCCATAAACCCAATACGTAATAGACAAGACCTACTCCTTGCTCAGGGAACTGGACTCAACACCCCCTATTCACCGCCCAGGAATATATCTGACTAGTAAGAATCTTAAAACCTATGTATTGATATCTCTCTGTAAGTGAGTCAAGTGGGTGTAAAGCTGCATAAACACAGCAGTGAAAAGCAGCTAAACCCCATTATAAAACTCAATTAATTTTAAAAACCCGTGAAACAAAGACAGTGAAACAGAGAGAAATTCTTACAAAATTCGTTCAGGGGCTGTGATGCCACCTGGATTGACCATATCTAGACCCGAGGCTGATTGAGACATAAGGGTGGACACTCTTGGGGCTGAGAGGTTTGGTGAGGTTGGGTGAGCAAACGCAGACGCTTTAAAGTAATACTGCGTGGTACCCATCCCATGGGTCCCAAATCTCCAGGCTCAAGGGCATCTTCCTACATCGAAAACATGCATGAGAAACCCAGAAGATGGTCCACCGAGTGATCGGGAAAGGTTTCTAAAACGCACCTCCTTTCTCATCTCCTTGTGCTCGGGTTCGCCATTCCAGCCGCTTTACTAGCAATCTCCCTCCTTGGAGAATCAGCACCTTTAACCTCCTGTTCCATACAGGTGGCAATTTGAACTGAGGATGAACGGGAAGACGGGGAACCAATGAGAGACTAGCTCTAGGTGTTGGGACAGGCACAGGTCACTCTATTTTCCCATCAGGAAGAAGAATTAAGCACAGGATCAGTCTGCCGCCCGGAAGCAGAATAGGGCCTAAAGCAATCCTGCGCTTTTGCGGCCAGCTCCCAAGAGAGCGAGTTGAAAAATGGAGCTCAGGGGCACTGCAATTCACAAACCTGCAGACGTATAAATGATAACTCTCGTCTACAAATATATTGAGGGAAGGCAACAACGAGGATTTGAAAGCAAGGCAGAATTTCAGGAAACAGATTTCAGGAGGCAGATTCGAATCGCCTTTAAAGCACAGGAAAAGCGGCAAAACCTCGACAATGATGCCCTTGGCCAAAAAGGGCGTATGCGTTTTTTCCTGAATATATTCAGGAAAAAACGCATACGCCCTTTTTGGCCAACCAAGCAACCTGGAAAGGCAAATCGGCGCTACAAAGAAGTCTCGCTTCCCATCGGTCAAAAGGCCCATGCTGAATAAAGTGTCAAAACCAGAAATGCAGGACAGGCCACGGAGAAACGGGAGCCTTGCTACGCTGATGGGCGGGATGTAAATTGCCAACAGCCACTCTGGAGACGTGTACGGTGTGTCCTGAAACATTTACAAAACTCAGCTTAGAGAGCATAGGGCACTTCCACTCATGGGCGTATAAAATGGGAAAACTAAAAATCAGCAAGACACAAGCACCCCAAAGTTTAGGGCTGCTCTGTTGACAAGAACTTCCACTTCGTTACACCTTAAATATCCCAGGAAAGAGAAAAATGGATAAAGAAGTTGTGGTCCTTATGTACAAAGGAATATCACTCAGCCATGAAATCAACGTCATAAGGCTAGTAGCAGCATGATGAGTGGATTTAGGTACGACGATTCTAAGTCAAATAAGTCACACAGAAAAAGACACTTATCATAAGATATCACTTATAGAGGGAATGTAAAAACCGCTACCCTTGAACTGAATTACAAAACAGAACAGAGTCACACGGTTAGAAAACACACTATGGCTGCCTAACGGGAAAGGTGAGGTGGGGTGATGCCTAAAACAAGGGTTTCAAATTAGCTCAGATACCGTTCCATAAACCCAATACGTAATAGACAAGACCTACTCCTTGCTCAGGGAACTGGACTCAACACCCCCTATTCACCGCCCAGGAATATATCTGACTAGTAAGAATCTTAAAACCTATGTATTGATATCTCTCTGTAAGTGAGTCAAGTGGGTGTAAAGCTGCATAAACACAGCAGTGAAAAGCAGCTAAACCCCATTATAAAACTCGATTAATTTTAAAAACCCGTGAAACAAAGACAGTGAAACAGAGAGAAATTCTTACAAAATTCGTTCAGGGGCTGTGATGCCACCTGGATTGACCATATCTAGACCCGCAGCTGATTGAGACATAAGGGTGGACACTCTTGGGGCTGAGAGGTTTGGTGAGGTTGGGTGAGCAAACGCAGACGCTTTAAAGTAATACTGCGTGGTACCCATCCCATGGGTCCCAAATCTCCAGGTTCAAGGGCATCTGCCTACATCGAAAACATGCATGAGAAACCCAGAAGATGGTCCACCGAGTGATCGGGAAAGGTTTCTAAAACGCACCTCATTTCTCATATCCTTGTGCTCGGGTTCGCCATTCCAGCCGCTTTACTAGCAATCTCCCTCCTTGGAGAATCAGCACCTTTAACCTCCTGTTCCATACAGGTTGCAATTTGTCCTGAGGATGAACGGGAAGAGGGGGAACCAATGAGAGACTAGCTCTAGGTGTTGGGACAGGCACAGGTCACTCTATTTTCCCATCAGGAAGAAGAATTAACCACAGGCTCAGTCTGCCGCCCGGAAGCAGAATAGGGCCTAAAGCAATCCTGCGCTTTTGCGGCCAGCTCCCAAGAGAGCGAGTTGAAAAATGGAGCTCAGGGGCACTGCAATTCACAAACCTGCAGACGTATAAATGATAACTCTCGTCTACAAATATATTGAGGGAAGGCAACAACAAGGATTTGAAAGCAAGGCAGAATTGCAGGAAACAGATTTCAGGAGGCAGATTCGAATCGCCTTTAAAGCACAGGAAAAGCGGCAAAACCTCGACAATGATGCCCTTGGCCAAAAAGGGCGTATGCGTTTTTTCCTGAATATATTCAGGACAAAACGCATACGCCCTTTTTGGCCAACCAAGCAACCTGGAAAGGCAAATCAGCGCTACAAAGAAGTCTCGCTTCCCATCGGTCAAAAGGGCCATGCTGAATAAAGTGTCAAAACCAGAAATGCAGGACAGGCCACGGAGAAACGGGAGCCTTGCTACGCTGATGGGCGGGATGTAAATTGCCAACAGCCACTCTGGAGAAGTGTACGGTGTGTCCTGAAACATTTACAAAACTCAGCTTAGAGAGCATAGGGCACTTCCACTCATGGGCGTATAAAATGGGAAAACTAAAAATCAGCAAGACACAAGCACCCCAAAGTTTAGGGCTGCTCTGTTGACAAGAACCTCCACTTCGTTACACCTTAAATATCCCAGGAAAGAGAAAAATGGATAAAGAAGTTGTGGTCCTTATGTACAAAGGAATATCACTCAGCCATGAAATCAACGTCATAAGGCTAGTAGCAGCATGATGAGTGGATTTAGGTACGACGATTCTAAGTCAAATAAGTCACACAGAAAAAGACACTTATCATAAGATATCACTTATAGAGGGAATGTAAAAACCGCTACCCTTGAACTGAATTACAAAACAGAACAGAGTCACACGGTTAGAAAACACACTACGGCTGCCTAACGGGAAAGGTGAGGTGGGGTGATGCATAAAACAAGGGTTTCAAATTAGCTCAGATACCGTTCCATAAACCCAATATGTAATAGACAAGACCTACTCCTTGCTCAGGGAACTGGACTCAACACCCCCTATTCACCGCCCAAGAATATATCTGACTAGTAAGAATCTTAAAACCTATGTATTCATATCTCCCTGTAAGTGAGTCAAGTGGGTGTAAAGCTGCATAAACACAGCAGTGAAAAGCAGCTAAACCCCATTATAAAACTCAATTAATTTTAAAAACCCGTGAAACAAAGACAGTGAAAGAGAGAGAAATTCTTACAAAATTCGTTCAGGGGCTGTGATGCCACCTGGATTGACCATATCTAGGCCTGCAGCTGATTGACACATAAGGGTGGACACTCTTGGGGCTGAGAGGTTTGGTGAGGTTGGGTGAGCCAACGCAGACGCTTTAAAGTAATACTGCGTGGTACCCATCCCATGGGTCCCAAATCTCCAGGTTCAAGGGCATCTTCCTACATCGAAAACATGCATGAGAAACCCAGAAGATGGTCCACCGAGTGATCGGGAAAGGTTTCTAAAACGCACCTCATTTCTCATCTCCTTGTGCTCGAGTTCGCCATTCCAGCCGCTTTACTAGCAATCTCCCTCCTTGGAGAATCAGCACCTTTAACCTCCTGTTCCATACAGGTTGCAATTTGTCCTGAGGATGAACGGGAAGAGGGGGAACCAATGAGAGACTAGCTCTAGGTGTTGGGACAGGCACAGGTCACTCTATTTTCCCATCAGGAAGAAGAATTAACCACAGGCTCAGTCTGCCGCCCGGAAGCAGAATAGGGCCTAAAGCAATCCTGCGCTTTTGCGGCCAGCTCCCAAGAGAGCGAGTTGAAAAATGGAGCTCAGGGGCACTGCAATTCACAAACCTGCAGACGTATAAATGATAACTCTCGTCTACAAATATATTGAGGGAAGGCAACAACGAGGATTTGAAAGCAAGGCAGAATTGCAGGAAACAGATTTCAGGAGGCAGATTCGAATCGCCTTTAAAGCACAGGAAAAGCGGCAAAACCTCGACAATGATGCCCTTGGCCAAAAAGGGCGTATGCGTTTTTTCCTGAATATATTCAGGACAAAACGCATACGCCCTTTTTGGCCAACCAAGCAACCTGGAAAGGCAAATCAGCGCTACAAAGAAGTCTCGCTTCCCATCGGTCAAAAGGGCCATGCTGAATAAAGTGTCAAAACCAGAAATGCAGGACAGGCCACGGAGAAACGGGAGCCTTGCTACGCTGATGGGCGGGATGTAAATTGCCAACAGCCACTCTGGAGAAGTGTACGGTGTGTCCTGAAACATTTACAAAACTCAGCTTAGAGAGCATAGGGCACTTCCACTCATGGGCGTATAAAATGGGAAAACTAAAAATCAGCAAGACACAAGCACCCCAAAGTTTAGGGCTGCTCTGTTGACAAGAACCTCCACTTCGTTACACCTTAAATATCCCAGGAAAGAGAAAAATGGATAAAGAAGTTGTGGTCCTTATGTACAAAGGAATATCACTCAGCCATGAAATCAACGTCATAAGGCTAGTAGCAGCATGATGAGTGGATTTAGGTACGACGATTCTAAGTCAAATAAGTCACACAGAAAAAGACACTTATCATAAGATATCACTTATAGAGGGAATGTAAAAACCGCTACCCTTGAACTGAATTACAAAACAGAACAGAGTCACACGGTTAGAAAAGACACTATGGCTGCCTAACGGGAAAGGTGAGGTGGGGTGATGCCTAAAACAAGGGTTTCAAATTAGCTCAGATACCGTTCCATAAACCCAATACGTAATAGACAAGACCTACTCCTTGCTCAGGGAACTGGACTCAACACCCCCTATTCACCGCCCAGGAATATATCTGACTAGTAAGAATCTTAAAACCTATGTATTGATATCTCTCTGTAAGTGAGTCAAGTGGGTGTAAAGCTGCATAAACACAGCAGTGAAAAGCAGCTAAACCCCATTATAAAACTCGATTAATTTTAAAAACCCGTGAAACAAAGACAGTGAAACAGAGAGAAATTCTTACAAAATTCGTTCAGGGGCTGTGATGCCACCTGGATTGACCATATCTAGACCCGAGGCTGATTGAGACATAAGGGTGGACACTCTTGGGGCTGAGAGGTTTGGTGAGGTTGGGTGAGCAAACGCAGACGCTTTAAAGTAATACTGCGTGGTACCCATCCCATGGGTCCCAAATCTCCAGGTTCAAGGGCATCTTCCTACATCGAAAACATGCATGAGAAACCCAGAAGATGGTCCACCGAGTGATCGGGAAAGGTTTCTAAAACGCACCTCCTTTCTCATCTCCTTGTGCTCGGGTTCGCCATTCCAGCCGCTTTACTAGCAATCTCCCTCCTTGGAGAATCAGCACCTTTAACCTCCTGTTCCATACAGGTGGCAATTTGAACTGAGGATGAACGGGAAGACGGGGAACCAATGAGAGACTAGCTCTAGGTGTTGGGACAGGCACAGGTCACTCTATTTTCCCATCAGGAAGAAGACTTAACCACAGGCTCAGTCTGCCGCCCGGAAGCAGAATAGGGCCTAAAGCAATCCTGCGCTTTTGCGGCCAGCTCCCAAGAGAGCGAGTTGAAAAATGGAGCTCAGGGGCACTGCAATTCACAAACCTGCAGACTTATAAATGATAACTCTCGTCTACAAATATATTGAGGGAAGGCAACAAAGAGGATTTGAAAGCAAGGCCGAATTGCAGGAAACAGATTTCAGGAGGCAGATTCGAATCGCCTTTAAAGCACAGGAAAAGCGGCAAAACCTCGACAATGATGCCCTTGGCCAAAAAGGGCGTATGCGTTTTTTCCTGAATATATTCAGGACAAAACGCATACGCCCTTTTTGGCCAACCAAGCAACCTGGAAAGGCAAATCAGCGCTACAAAGAAGTCTCGCTTCCCATCGGTCAAAAGGGCCATGCTGAATAAAGTGTCAAAACCAGAAATGCAGGACAGGCCACGGAGAAACGGGAGCCTTGCTACGCTGATGGGCGGGATGTAAATTGCCAACAGCCACTCTGGAGAAGTGTACGGTGTGTCCTGAAACATTTACAAAACTCAGCTTAGAGAGCATAGGGCACTTCCACTCATGGGCGTATAAATTGGGAAAACTAAAAATCAGCAAGACACAAGCACCCCAAAGTTTAGGGCTGCTCTGTTGACAAGAACCTCCACTTCGTTAACCTTAAATATCCCAAGAAAGAGAAAAATGGATAAAGAAGTTGTGGTCCTTATGTACAATGGAATATCACTCAGCCATGAAATCAACGTCATAAGGCTAGTAGCAGCATGATGAGTGGATTTAGGTACGACGATTCTAAGTCAAATAAGTCACACAGAAAAAGACACTTATCATAAGATATCACTTATAGAGGGAATGTAAAAACCGCTACCCTTGAACTGAATTACAAAACAGAACAGAGTCACACGTTTAGAAAACACACTATGGCTGCCTAACGGGAAAGGTGAGGTGGGGTGATGCATAAAACAAGGGTTTTAAATTAGCTCAGATACCGTTCCATAAACCCAATATGTAATAGACAAGACCTACTACTTGCTCAGTGAACTGGACTCAACACCCCCTATTCACCGCCCAAGAATATATCTGACTAGTAAGAAACTTAAAACCTATGTATTGATATCTCTCTGTAAGTGAGTCAAGTGGGTGTAAAGCTGCATAAACACAGCAGTGAAAAGCAGCTAAACCCCATTATAAAAATCAATTAATTTTAAAAACCCGTGAAACAAAGACAGTGAAAGAGAGAGAAATTCTTACAAAATTCGTTCAGGGGCTGTGATGACACCTGGATAGACCATATCTAGACCCGCAGCTGATTGAGACATAAGGGTGGACACTCTTGGGGCTGAGAGGTTTGGTGAGGTTGGGTGAGCAAACGCAGACGCTTTAAAGTAATACTGCGTGGTACCCATCCCATGGGTCCCAAATCTCCAGGTTCAAGGGCATCTTCCTACATCGAAAACATGCATGAGAAACCCAGAAGATGGTCCACCGAGTGATCGGGAAAGGTTTCTAAAACGCACCTCCTTTCTCATCTCCTTGTGCTCGGGTTCGCCATTCCAGCCGCTTTACTAGCAATCTCCCTCCTTGGAGAATCAGCACCTTTAACCTCCTGTTCCATACAGGTGGCAATTTGAACTGAGGATGAACGGGAAGACGGGGAACCAATGAGAGACTAGCTCTAGGTGTTGGGACAGGCACAGGTCACTCTATTTTCCCATCAGGAAGAAGACTTAACCACAGGCTCAGTCTGCCGCCCGGAAGCAGAATAGGGCCTAAAGCAATCCTGCGCTTTTGCGGCCAACTCCCAAGAGAGCGAGTTGAAAAATGGAGCTCAGGGTCACTGCAATTCACAAACCTGCAGACTTATAAATGATAACTCTCGTCTACAAATATATTGAGGGAAGGCAACAAAGAGGATTTGAAAGCAAGGCAGAATTGCAGGAAACAGATTTCAGGAGGCAGATTCGAATCGCCTTTAAAGCACAGGAAAAGCGGCAAAACCTCGACAATGATGCCCTTGGCCAAAAAGGGCGTATGCGTTTTTTCCTGAATATATTCAGGACAAAACGCATACGCCCTTTTTGGCCAACCAAGCAACCTGGAAAGGCAAATCAGCGCTACAAAGAAGTCTCGCTTCCCATCGGTCAAAAGGGCCATGCTGAATAAAGTGTCAAAACCAGAAATGCAGGACAGGCCACGGAGAAACGGGAGCCTTGCTACGCTGATGGGCGGGATGTAAATTGCCAACAGCCACTCTGGAGAAGTGTACGGTGTGTCCTGAAACATTTACAAAACTCAGCTTAGAGAGCATAGGGCACTTCCACTCATGGGCGTATAAATTGGGAAAACTAAAAATCAGCAAGACACAGGCACCCCAAAGTTTAGGGCTGCTCTGTTGACAAGAACCTCCACTTCGTTACACCTTAAATATCCCAGGAAAGAGAAAAATGGATAAAGAAGTTGTGGTCCTTATGTACAAAGGAATATCACTCAGCCATGAAATCAACGTCATAAGGCTAGTAGCAGCATGATGAGTGGATTTAGGTACGACGATTCTAAGTCAAATAAGTCACACAGAAAAAGACACTTATCATAAGATATCACTTATAGAGGGAATGTAAAAACCGCTACCCTTGAACTGAATTACAAAACAGAACAGAGTCACACGGTTAGAAAAGACACTATGGCTGCCTAACGGGAAAGGTGAGGTGGGGTGATGCCTAAAACAAGGGTTTCAAATTAGCTCAGATACCGTTCCATAAACCCAATACGTAATAGACAAGACCTACTCCTTGCTCAGGGAACTGGACTCAACACCCCCTATTCACCGCCCAGGAATATATCTGACTAGTAAGAATCTTAAAACCTATGTATTGATATCTCTCTGTAAGTGAGTCAAGTGGGTGTAAAGCTGCATAAACACAGCAGTGAAAAGCAGCTAAACCCCATTATAAAACTCAATTAATTTTAAAAACCCGTGAAACAAAGACAGTGAAACAGAGAGAAATTCTTACAAAATTCGTTCAGGGGCTGTGATGCCACCTGGATTGACCATATCTAGACCCGAGGCTGATTGAGACATAAGGGTGGACACTCTTGGGGCTGAGAGGTTTGGTGAGGTTGGGTGAGCAAACGCAGACGCTTTAAAGTAATACTGCGTGGCACCCATCCCATGGGTCCCAAATCTCCAGGCTCAAGGGCATCTTCCTACATCGAAAACATGCATGAGAAACCCAGAAGATGGTCCACCGAGTGATCGGGAAAGGTTTCTAAAACGCACCTCCTTTCTCATCTCCTTGTGCTCGGGTTCGCCATTCCAGCCGCTTTACTAGCAATCTCCCTCCTTGGAGAATCAGCACCTTTAACCTCCTGTTCCATACAGGTTGCAATTTGTCCTGAGGATGAACGGGAAGAGGGGGAACCAATGAGAGACTAGCTCTAGGTGTTGGGACAGGCACAGGTCACTCTATTTTCCCATCAGGAAGAAGAATTAACCACAGGCTCAGTCTGCCGCCCGGAAGCAGAATAGGGCCTAAAGCAATCCTGCGCTTTTGCGGCCAGCTCCCAAGAGAGCGAGTTGAAAAATGGAGCTCAGGGGCACTGCAATTCACAAACCTGCAGACGTATAAATGATAACTCTCGTCTACAAATATATTGAGGGAAGGCAACAACGAGGATTTGAAAGCAAGGCAGAATTGCAGGAAACAGATTTCAGGAGGCAGATTCGAATCGCCTTTAAAGCACAGGAAAAGCGGCAAAACCTCGACAATGATGCCCTTGGCCAAAAAGGGCGTATGCGTTTTTTCCTGAATATATTCAGGAAAAAACGCATACGCCCTTTTTGGCCAACCAAGCAACCTGGAAAGGCAAATCAGCGCTACAAAGAAGTCTCGCTTCCAATCGGTCAAAAGGGCCATGCTGAATAAAGTGTCAAAACCAGAAATGCAGGACAGGCCACGGAGAAACGGGAGCCTTGCTACGCTGATGGGCGGGATGTAAATTGCCAACAGCCACTCTGGAGAAGTGTACGGTGTGTCCTGAAACATTTACAAAACTCAGCTTAGAGAGCATAGGGCACTTCCACTCATGGGCGTATAAAATGGGAAAACTAAAAATCAGCAAGACACAAGCACCCCAAAGTTTAGGGCTGCTCTGTTGACAAGAACCTCCACTTCGTTACACCTTAAATATCCCAGGAAAGAGAAAAATGGATAAAGAAGTTGTGGTCCTTATGTACAAAGGAATATCACTCGGCCATGAAATCAACGTCATAAGGCTAGTAGCAGCATGATGAGTGGATTTAGGTACGACGATTCTAAGTCAAATAAGTCACACAGAAAAAGACACTTATCATAAGATATCACTTATAGAGGGAATGTAAAAACCGCTACCCTTGAACTGAATTACAAAACAGAACAGAGTCACACGGTTAGAAAAGACACTATGGCTGCCTAACGGGAAAGGTGAGGTGGGGTGATGCCTAAAACAAGGGTTTCAAATTAGCTCAGATACCGTTCCATAAACCCAATACGTAATAGACAAGACCTACTCCTTGCTCAGGGAACTGGACTCAACACCCCCTATTCACCGCCCAGGAATATATCTGACTAGTAAGAATCTTAAAACCTATGTATTGATATCTCTCTGTAAGTGAGTCAAGTGGGTGTAAAGCTGCATAAACACAGCAGTGAAAAGCAGCTAAACCCCATTATAAAACTCGATTAATTTTAAAAACCCGTGAAACAAAGACAGTGAAACAGAGAGAAATTCTTACAAAATTCGTTCAGGGGTTGTGATGCCACCTGGATTGACCATATCTAGACCCGAGGCTGATTGAGACATAAGGGTGGACACTCTTGGGGCTGAGAGGTTTGGTGAGGTTGGGTGAGCAAACGCAGACGCTTTAAAGTAATACTGCGTGGTACCCATCCCATGGGTCCCAAATCTCCAGGCTCAAGGGCATCTTCCTACATCGAAAACATGCATGAGAAACCCAGAAGATGGTCCACCGAGTGATCGGGAAAGGTTTCTAAAACGCACCTCCTTTCTCATCTCCTTGTGCTCGGGTTCGCCATTCCAGCCGCTTTACTAGCAATCTCCCTCCTTGGAGAATCAGCACCTTTAACCTCCTGTTCCATACAGGTGGCAATTTGAACTGAGGATGAACGGGAAGACGGGGAACCAATGAGAGACTAGCTCTAGGTGTTGGGACAGGCACAGGTCACTCTATTTTCCCATCAGGAAGAAGAATTAAGCACAGGATC
Source organism: Eschrichtius robustus (assembly GCF_028021215.1). Classification (NCBI taxonomy): domain Eukaryota; kingdom Metazoa; phylum Chordata; class Mammalia; order Artiodactyla; family Eschrichtiidae; genus Eschrichtius; species Eschrichtius robustus. Next base: position 27,226,054 of record NC_090830.1, on the reverse strand, counting down.
AGTCTGCCGCCCGGAAGCAGAATAGGGCCTAAAGCAATCCTGCGCTTTTGCGGCCAGCTCCCAAGAGAGCGAGTTGAAAAATGGAGCTCAGGGGCACTGCAATTCACAAACCTGCAGACGTATAAATGATAACTCTCGTCTACAAATATATTGAGGGAAGGCAACAACGAGGATTTGAAAGCAAGGCAGAATTGCAGGAAACAGATTTCAGGAGGCAGATTCGAATCGCCTTTAAAGCACAGGAAAAGCGGCAAAACCTCGACAATGATGCCCTTGGCCAAAAAGGGCGTATGCGTTTTTTCCTGAATATATTCAGGACAAAACGCATACGCCCTTTTTGGCCAACCAAGCAACCTGGAAAGGCAAATCGGCGCTACAAAGAAGTCTCGCTTCCCATCGGTCAAAAGGGCCATGCTGAATAAAGTGTCAAAACCAGAAATGCAGGACAGGCCACGGAGAAACGGGAGCCTTGCTACGCTGATGGGCGGGATGTAAATTGCCAACAGCCACTCTGGAGAAGTGTACGGTGTGTCCTGAAACATTTACAAAACTCAGCTTAGAGAGCATAGGGCACTTCCACTCATGGGCGTATAAAATGGGAAAACTAAAAATCAGCAAGACACAAGCACCCCAAAGTTTAGGGCTGCTCTGTTGACAAGAACTTCCACTTCGTTACACCTTAAATATCCCAGGAAAGAGAAAAATGGATAAAGAAGTTGTGGTCCTTATGTACAAAGGAATATCACTCAGCCATGAAATCAACGTCATAAGGCTAGTAGCAGCATGATGAGTGGATTTAGGTACGACGATTCTAAGTCAAATAAGTCACACAGAAAAAGACACTTATCATAAGATATCACTTATAGAGGGAATGTAAAAACCGCTACCCTTGAACTGAATTACAAAACAGAACAGAGTCACACGGTTAGAAAACACACTATGGCTGCCTAACGGGAAAGGTGAGGTGGGGTGATGCCTAAAACAAGGGTTTCAAATTAGCTCAGATACCGTTCCATAAACCCAATACGTAATAGACAAGACCTACTCCTTGCTCAGGGAACTGGACTCAACACCCCCTATTCACCGCCCAGGAATATATCTGACTAGTAAGAATCTTAAAACCTATGTATTGATATCTCTCTGTAAGTGAGTCAAGTGGGTGTAAAGCTGCATAAACACAGCAGTGAAAAGCAGCTAAACCCCATTATAAAACTCGATTAATTTTAAAAACCCGTGAAACAAAGACAGTGAAACAGAGAGAAATTCTTACAAAATTCGTTCAGGGGCTGTGATGCCACCTGGATTGACCATATCTAGACCCGCAGCTGATTGAGACATAAGGGTGGACACTCTTGGGGCTGAGAGGTTTGGTGAGGTTGGGTGAGCAAACGCAGACGCTTTAAAGTAATACTGCGTGGTACCCATCCCATGGGTCCCAAATCTCCAGGTTCAAGGGCATCTGCCTACATCGAAAACATGCATGAGAAACCCAGAAGATGGTCCACCGAGTGATCGGGAAAGGTTTCTAAAACGCACCTCATTTCTCATATCCTTGTGCTCGGGTTCGCCATTCCAGCCGCTTTACTAGCAATCTCCCTCCTTGGAGAATCAGCACCTTTAACCTCCTGTTCCATACAGGTTGCAATTTGTCCTGAGGATGAACGGGAAGAGGGGGAACCAATGAGAGACTAGCTCTAGGTGTTGGGACAGGCACAGGTCACTCTATTTTCCCATCAGGAAGAAGAATTAACCACAGGCTCAGTCGGCCGCCCGGAAGCAGAATAGGGCCTAAAGCAATCCTGCGCTTTTGCGGCCAGCTCCCAAGAGAGCGAGTTGAAAAATGGAGCTCAGGGGCACTGCAATTCACAAACCTGCAGACGTATAAATGATAACTCTCGTCTACAAATATATTGAGGGAAGGCAACAACGAGGATTTGAAAGCAAGGCAGAATTGCAGGAAACAGATTTCAGGAGGCAGATTCGAATCGCCTTTAAAGCACAGGAAAAGCGGCAAAACCTCGACAATGATGCCCTTGGCCAAAAAGGGCGTATGCGTTTTTTCCTGAATATATTCAGGACAAAACGCATACGCCCTTTTTGGCCAACCAAGCAACCTGGAAAGGCAAATCAGCGCTACAAAGAAGTCTCGCTTCCCATCGGTCAAAAGGGCCATGCTGAATAAAGTGTCAAAACCAGAAATGCAGGACAGGCCACGGAGAAACGGGAGCCTTGCTACGCTGATGGGCGGGATGTAAATTGCCAACAGCCACTCTGGAGAAGTGTACGGTGTGTCCTGAAACATTTACAAAACTCAGCTTAGAGAGCATAGGGCACTTCCACTCATGGGCGTATAAAATGGGAAAACTAAAAATCAGCAAGACACAAGCACCCCAAAGTTTAGGGCTGCTCTGTTGACAAGAACCTCCACTTCGTTACACCTTAAATATCCCAGGAAAGAGAAAAATGGATAAAGAAGTTGTGGTCCTTATGTACAAAGGAATATCACTCAGCCATGAAATCAACGTCATAAGGCTAGTAGCAGCATGATGAGTGGATTTAGGTACGACGATTCTAAGTCAAATAAGTCACACAGAAAAAGACACTTATCATAAGATATCACTTATAGAGGGAATGTAAAAACCGCTACCCTTGAACTGAATTACAAAACAGAACAGAGTCACACGGTTAGAAAACACACTATGGCTGCCTAACGGGAAAGGTGAGGTGGGGTGATGCCTAAAACAAGGGTTTCAAATTAGCTCAGATACCGTTCCATAAACCCAATACGTAATAGACAAGACCTACTCCTTGCTCAGGGAACTGGACTCAACACCCCCTATTCACCGCCCAGGAATATATCTGACTAGTAAGAATCTTAAAACCTATGTATTGATATCTCTCTGTAAGTGAGTCAAGTGGGTGTAAAGCTGCATAAACACAGCAGTGAAAAGCAGCTAAACCCCATTATAAAACTCGATTAATTTTAAAAACCCGTGAAACAAAGACAGTGAAACAGAGAGAAATTCTTACAAAATTCGTTCAGGGGCTGTGATGCCACCTGGATTGACCATATCTAGACCCGAGGCTGATTGAGACATAAGGGTGGACACTCTTGGGGCTGAGAGGTTTGGTGAGGTTGGGTGAGCAAACGCAGACGCTTTAAAGTAATACTGCGTGGTACCCATCCCATGGGTCCCAAATCTCCAGGTTCAAGGGAATCTTCCTACATAGAAAACATGCATGAGAAACCCAGAAGATGGTCCACCGAGTGATCGGGAAAGGTTTCTAAAACGCACCTCCTTTCTCATCTCCTTGTGCTCGGGTTCGCCATTCCAGCCGCTTTACTAGCAATCTCCCTCCTTGGAGAATCAGCACCTTTAACCTCCTGTTCCATACAGGTGGCAATTTGAACTGAGGATGAACGGGAAGACGGGGAACCAATGAGAGACTAGCTCTAGGTGTTGGGACAGGCACAGGTCACTCTAGTTTCCCATCAGGAAGAAGACTTAACCACAGGCTCAGTCTGCCGCCCGGAAGCAGAATAGGGCCTAAAGCAATCCTGCGCTTTTGCGGCCAGCTCCCAAGAGAGCGAGTTGAAAAATGGAGCTCAGGGGCACTGCAATTCACAAACCTGCAGACTTATAAATGATAACTCTCGTCTACAAATATATTGAGGGAAGGCAACAAAGAGGATTTGAAAGCAAGGCAGAATTGCAGGAAACAGATTTCAGGAGGCAGATTCGAATCGCCTTTAAAGCACTGGAAAAGCGGCAAAACCTCGACAATGATGCCCTTGGCCAAAAAGGGCGTATGCGTTTTTTCCTGAATATATTCAGGACAAAACGCATACGCCCTTTTTGGCCAACCAAGCAACCTGGAAAGGCAAATCAGCGCTACACAGAAGTCTCGCTTCCCATCGGTCAAAAGGGCCATTCTGAATAAAGTGTCAAAACCAGAAATGCAGGACAGGCCACGGAGAAACGGGAGCCTTGCTACGCTGATGGGCGGGATGTAAATTGCCAACAGCCACTCTGGAGAAGTGTACGGTGTGTCCTGAAACATTTACAAAACTCAGCTTAGAGAGCATAGGGCACTTCCACTCATGGGCGTATAAAATGGGAAAACTAAAAATCAGCAAGACACAAGCACCCCAAAGTTTAGGGCTGCTCTGTTGACAAGAACCTCCACTTCGTTACACCTTAAATATCCCAGGAAAGAGAAAAATGGATAAAGAAGTTGTGGTCCTTATGGACAAAGGAATATCACTCAGCCATGAAATCAACGTCATAAGGCTAGTAGCAGCATGATGAGTGGATTTAGGTACGACGATTCTAAGTCAAATAAGTCACACAGAAAAAGACACTTATCATAAGATATCACTTATAGAGGGAATGTAAAAACCGCTACCCTTGAACTGAATTACAAAACAGAACAGAGTCACACGGTTAGAAAAGACACTATGGCTGCCTAACGGGAAAGGTGAGGTGGGGTGATGCCTAAAACAAGGGTTTCAAATTAGCTCAGATACCGTTCCATAAACCCAATACGTAATAGACAAGACCTACTCCTTGCTCAGGGAACTGGACTCAACAACCCCTATTCACCGCCCAGGAATATATCTGACTAGTAAGAATCTTAAAACCTATGTATTGATATCTCTCTGTAAGTGAGTCAAGTGGGTGTAAAGCTGCATAAACACAGCAGTGAAAAGCAGCTAAACCCCATTATAAAACTCAATTAATTTTAAAAACCCGTGAAACAAAGACAGTGAAAGAGAGAGAAATTCTTACAAAATTCGTTCAGGGGCTGTGATGCCACCTGGATTGACCATATCTAGACCCGAGGCTGATTGAGACATAAGGGTGGACACTCTTGGGGCTGAGAGGTTTGGTGAGGTTGGGTGAGCAAACGCAGACGCTTTAAAGTAATACTGCGTGGTACCCATCGCATGGGTCCCAAATCTCCAGGCTCAAGGGCATCTTCCTACATCGAAAACATGCATGAGAAACCCAGAAGATGGTCCACCGAGTGATCGGGAAAGGTTTCTAAAACGCACCTCCTTTCTCATCTCCTTGTGCTCGGGTTCGCCATTCCAGCCGCTTTACTAGCAATCTCCCTCCTTGGAGAATCAGCACCTTTAACCTCCTGTTCCATACAGGTGGCAATTTGAACTGAGGATGAACGGGAAGACGGGGAACCAATGAGAGACTAGCTCTAGGTGTTGGGACAGGCACAGGTCACTCTATTTTCCCATCAGGAAGAAGAATTAAGCACAGGATCAGTCTGCCGCCCGGAAGCAGAATAGGGCCTAAAGCAATCCTGCGCTTTTGCGGCCAGCTCCCAAGAGAGCGAGTTGAAAAATGGAGCTCAGGGGCACTGCAATTCACAAACCTGCAGACGTATAAATGATAACTCTCGTCTACAAATATATTGAGGGAAGGCAACAACGAGGATTTGAAAGCAAGGCAGAATTGCAGGAAACAGATTTCAGGAGGCAGATTCGAATCGCCTTTAAAGCACAGGAAAAGCGGCAAAACCTCGACAATGATGCCCTTGGCCAAAAAGGGCGTATGCGTTTTTTCCTGAATATATTCAGGAAAAAACGCATACGCCCTTTTTGGCCAACCAAGCAACCTGGAAAGGCAAATCAGCGCTACAAAGAAGTCTCGCTTCCCATCGGTCAAAAGGGCCATGCTGAATAAAGTGTCAAAACCAGAAATGCAGGACAGGCCACGGAGAAACGGAAGCCTTGCTACGCTGATGGGCAGGATGTAAATTGCCAACAGCCACTCTGGAGAAGTGTACGGTGTGTCCTGAAACATTTACAAAACTCAGCTTAGAGAGCATAGGGCACTTCCACTCATGGGCGTATAAAATGGGAAAACTAAAAATCAGCAAGACACAAGCACCCCAAAGTTTAGGGCTGCTCTGTTGACAAGAACCTCCACTTCGTTACACCTTAAATATCCCAGGAAAGAGAAAAATGGATAAAGAAGTTGTGGTCCTTATGTACAAAGGAATATCACTCAGCCATGAAATCAACGTCATAAGGCTAGTAGCAGCATGATGAGTGGATTTAGGTACGACGATTCTAAGTCAAATAAGTCACACAGAAAAAGACACTTATCATAAGATATCACTTATAGAGGGAATGTAAAAACCGCTACCCTTGAACTGAATTACAAAACAGAACAGAGTCACACGGTTAGAAAACACACTATGGCTGCCTAACGGGAAAGGTGAGGTGGGGTGATGCCTAAAACAAGGGTTTCAAATTAGCTCAGATACCGTTCCATAAACCCAATACGTAATAGACAAGACCTACTCCTTGCTCAGGGAACTGGACTCAACACCCCCTATTCACCGCCCAGGAATATATCTGACTAGTAAGAATCTTAAAACCTATGTATTGATATCTCTCTGTAAGTGAGTCAAGTGGGTGTAAAGCTGCATAAACACAGCAGTGAAAAGCAGCTAAACCCCATTATAAAACTCAATTAATTTTAAAAACCCGTGAAACAAAGACAGTGAAACAGAGAGAAATTCTTACAAAATTCGTTCAGGGGCTGTGATGCCACCTGGATTGACCATGTCTAGACCCGCAGCTGATTGAGACATAAGGGTGGACACTCTTGGGGCTGAGAGTTTTGGTGAGGTTGGGTGAGCAAACGCAGACGCTTTAAAGTAATACTGCGTGGTACCCATCCCATGGGTCCCAAATCTCCAGGTTCAAGGGCATCTTCCTACATCGAAAACATGCATGAGAAACCCAGAAAATGGTCCACCGAGTGATCGGGAAAGGTTTCTAAAACACACCTCATTTCTCATCTCCTTGTGCTCGGGTTCGCCATTCCAGCCGCTTTACTAGCAATCTCCCTCCTTGGAGAATCAGCACCGTTAACCTCCTGTTCCATACAGGTGGCAATTTGAACTGAGGATGAACGGGAAGACGGGGAACCAATGAGAGACTAGCTCTAGGTGTTGGGACAGGCACAGGTCACTCTAGTTTCCCATCAGGAAGAAGACTTAACCACAGGCTCAGTCTGCCGCCCGGAAGCAGAATAGGGCCTAAAGCAATCCTGCGCTTTTGCGGCCAGCTCCCAAGAGAGCGAGTTGAAAAATGGAGCTCAGGGGCACTGCAATTCACAAACCTGCAGACTTATAAATGATAACTCTCGTCTACAAATATATTGAGGGAAGGCAACAAAGAGGATTTGAAAGCAAGGCAGAATTGCAGGAAACAGATTTCAGGAGGCAGATTCGAATCGCCTTTAAAGCACAGGAAAAGCGGCAAAACCTCGACAATGATGCCCTTGGCCAAAAAGGGCGTATGCGTTTTTTCCTGAATATATTCAGGAAAAAACGCATACGCCCTTTTTGGCCAACCAAGCAACCTGGAAAGGCAAATCAGCGCTACAAAGAAGTCTCGCTTCCCATCGGTCAAAAGGGCCATGCTGAATAAAGTGTCAAAACCAGAAATGCAGGACAGGCCACGGAGAAACGGGAGCCTTGCTACGCTGATGGGCGGGATGTAAATTGCCAACAGCCACTCTGGAGAAGTGTACGGTGTGTCCTGAAACATTTACAAATCTCAGCTTAGAGAGCATAGGGCACTTCCACTCATGGGCGTATGAATTGGGAAAACTAAAAATCAGCAAGACACAAGCACCCCAAAGTTTAGGGCTGCTCTGTTGACAAGAACCTCCACTTCGTTACACCTTAAATATCCCAGGAAAGAGAAAAATGGATAAAGAAGTTGTGCTCCTTACGTACAATGGAATATCACTCAGCCATGAAATCAACGTCATAAGGCTAGTAGCAGCATGATGAGTGGATTTAGGTACGACGATTCTAAGTGAAATAAGTCACACAGAAAAAGACACTTATCATAAGATATCACTTATAGAGGGAATGTAAAAACCGCTACCCTTGAACTGAATTACAAAACAGAACAGAGTCACACGGTTAGAAAACACACTATGGCTGCCTAACGGGAAAGGTGAGGTGGGGTGATGCCTAAAACAAGGGTTTCAAATTAGCTCAGATACCGTTCCATAAACCCAATACGTAATAGACAAGACCTACTCCTTGCTCAGGGAACTGGACTCAACACCCCCTATTCACCGCCCAAGAATATATCTGACTAGTAAGAATCTTAAAACCTATGTATTGATATCTCTCTGTAAGTGAGTCAAGTGGGTGTAAAGCTGCATAAACACAGCAGTGAAAAGCAGCTAAACCCCATTATAAAACTCAAATAATTTTAAAAACCCGTGAAACAAAGACAGTGAAAGAGAGAGAAATTCTTACAAAATTCGTTCAGGGGCTGTGATGCCACCTGGATTGACCATGTCTAGACCCGCAGCTGATTGAGACATAAGGGTGGACACTCTTAGGGCTGAGAGGTTTGGTGAGGTTGGGTGAGCAAACGCAGACGCTTTAAAGTAATACTGCGTGGTACCCATCCCATGGGTCCCAAATCTCCAGGTTCAAGGGCATCTGCCTACATCGAAAACATGCATGAGAAACCCAGAAGATGGTCCACCGAGTGATCGGGAAAGGTTTCTAAAACGCACCTCATTTCTCATCTCCTTGTGCTCGGGTTCGCCATTCCAGCCGCTTTACTAGCAATCTCCCTCCTTGGAGAATCAGCACCTTTAACCTCCTGTTCCATACAGGTGGCAATTTGAACTGAGGATGAACGGGAAGACGGGGAACCAATGAGAGACTAGCTCTAGGTGTTGGGACAGGCACAGGTCACTCTATTTTCCCATCAGGAAGAAGAATTAACCACAGGCTCAGTCTGCCGCCCGGAAGCAGAATAGGGCCTAAAGCAATCCTGCGCTTTTGCGGCCAGCTCCCAAGAGAGCGAGTTGAAAAATGGAGCTCAGGGGCACTGCAATTCACAAACCTGCAGACTTATAAATGATAACTCTCGTCTACAAATATATTGAGGGAAGGCAACAAAGAGGATTTGAAAGCAAGGCAGAATTGCAGGAAACAGATTTCAGGAGGCAGATTCGAATCGCCTTTAAAGCACAGGAAAAGCGGCAAAACCTCGACAATGATGCCCTTGGCCAAAAAGGGCGTATGCGTTTTTTCCTGAATATATTCAGGAAAAAACGCATACGCCCTTTTTGGCCAACCAAGCAACCTGGAAAGGCAAATCAGCGCTACAAAGAAGTCTCGCTTCCCATCGGTCAAAAGGGCCATGCTGAATAAAGTGTCAAAACCAGAAATGCAGGACAGGCCACGGAGAAACGGGAGCCTTGCTACGCTGATGGGCGGGATGTAAATTGCCAACAGCCACTCTGGAGAAGTGTACGGTGTGTCCTGAAACATTTACAAAACTCAGCTTAGAGAGCATAGGGCACTTCCACTCATGGGCGTATGAATTGGGAAAACTAAAAATCAGCAAGACACAAGCACCCCAAAGTTTAGGGCTGCTCTGTTGACAAGAACCTCCACTTCGTTACACCTTAAATATCCCAGGAAAGAGAAAAATGGATAAAGAAGTTGTGCTCCTTACGTACAATGGAATATCACTCAGCCATGAAATCAACGTCATAAGGCTAGTAGCAGCATGATGAGTGCATTTAGGTACGACGATTCTAAGTGAAATAAGTCACACAGAAAAAGACACTTATCATAAGATATCACTTATAGGGGGAATGTAAAAACCGCTACCCTTGAACTGAATTACAAAACAGAACAGAGTCACACGGTTAGAAAACACACTATGGCTGCCTAACGGGAAAGGTGAGGTGGGGTGATGCCTAAAACAAGGGTTTCAAATTAGCTCAGATACCATTCCATAAACCGAATACGTAATAGACAAGACCTACTCCTTGTTCAGGGAACTGGACTCAACACCCCCTATTCACCGCCCAAGAATATATCTGACTAGTAAGAATTTTAAAACCTATGTATTGATATCTCTCTGTAAGTGAGTCAAGTGGGTGTAAAGCTGCATAAACACAGCAGTGAAAAGCAGCTAAACCCCATTATAAAACTCAAATAATTTTAAAAACCCGTGAAACAAAGACAGTGAAAGAGAGAGAAATTCTTACAAAATTCGTTCAGGGGCTGTGATGCCACCTGGATTGACCATGTCTAGACCCGCAGCTGATTGAGACATAAGGGTGGACACTCTTAGGGCTGAGAGGTTTGGTGAGGTTGGGTGAGCAAACGCAGACGCTTTAAAGTAATACTGCGTGGTACCCATCCCATGGGTCCCAAATCTCCAGGTTCAAGGGCATCTTCCTACATCGAAAACATGCATGAGAAACCCAGAAGATGGTCCACCGAGTAATCGGGAAAGGTTTCTAAAACGCACCTCATTTCTCATCTCCTTGTGCTCGGGTTTGCCATTCCAGCGGCTTTACTAGCAATCTCCCTCCTTGGAGAATCAGCACCTTTAACCTCCTGTTCCATACAGGTGGCAATTTGAACGGAGGATGAACGGGAAGACGGGGAACCAATGAGAGACTAGCTCTAGGTGTTGGGACAGGCACAGGTCACTCTATTTTCCCATCAGGAAGAAGAATTAAGCACAGGCTCAGTCTGCCGCCCGGAAGCAGAATAGGGCCTAAAGCAATCCTGCGCTTTTGAGGCCAGCTCCCAAGAGAGCGAGTTGAAAAATGGAGCTCAGGGGCACTGCAATTCACAAACCTGCAGACTTATAAATGATAACTCTCGTCTACAAATATATTGAGGGAAGGCAACAAAGAGGATTTGAAAGCAAGGCAGAATTGCAGGAAACAGATTTCAGGAGGCAGATTCGAATCGCCTTTAAAGCACAGGAAAAGCGGCAAAACCTCGACAATGATGCCCTTGGCCAAAAAGGGCGTATGCGTTTTTCCTGAATATATTCAGGAAAAAACGCATACGCCCTTTTTGGCCAACCAAGCAACCTGGAAAGGCAAATCAGCGCTACAAAGAAGTCTCGCTTCCCATCGGTCAAAAGGGCCATGCTGTATAAAGTGTCAAAACCAGAAATGCAGGACAGGCCACGGAGAAACGGGAGCCTTGCTACGCTGATGGGCGGGATGTAAATTGCCAACAGCCACTCTGGAGAAGTGTACGGTGTGTCCTGAAACATTTACAAAACTCAGCTTAGAGAGCATAGGGCACTTCCACTCATGGGCGTATGAATTGGGAAAACTAAAAATCAGCAAGACACAAGCACCCCAAAGTTTAGGGCTGCTCTGTTGACAAGAACCTCCACTTCGTTACACCTTAAATATCCCAGGAAAGAGAAAAATGGATAAAGAAGTTGTGCTCCTTACGTACAATGGAATATCACTCAGCCATGAAATCAACGTCATAAGGCTAGTAGCAGCATGATGAGTGCATTTAGGTACGACGATTCTAAGTGAAATAAGTCAGACAGAAAAAGACACTTATCATAAGATATCACTTATAGGGGGAATGTAAAAACCGCTACCCTTGAACTGAATTACAAAACAGAACAGAGTCACACGGTTAGAAAACACACTATGGCTGCCTAACGGGAAAGGTGAGGTGGGGTGATGCCTAAAACAAGGGTTTCAAATTAGCTCAGATACCATTCCATAAACCGAATATGTAATAGACAAGACCTACTCCTTGTTCAGGGAACTGGACTCAACACCCCCTATTCACCGCCCAAGAATATATCTGACTAGTAAGAATTTTAAAACCTATGTATTGATATCTCTCTGTAAGTGAGTCAAGTGGGTGTAAAGCTGCATAAACACAGCAGTGAAAAGCAGCTAAACCCCATTATAAAACTCAAATAATTTTAAAAACCCGTGAAACAAAGACAGTGAAAGAGAGAGAAATTCTTACAAAATTCGTTCAGGGGCTGTGATGCCACCTGGATTGACCATGTCTAGACCCGCAGCTGATTGAGACATAAGGGTGGACACTCTTAGGGCTGAGAGGTTTGGTGAGGTTGGGTGAGCAAACGCAGACGCTTTAAAGTAATACTGCGTGGTACCCATCCCATGGGTCCCAAATCTCCAGGTTCAAGGGCATCTTCCTACATCGAAAACATGCATGAGAAACCCAGAAGATGGTCCACCGAGTAATCGGGAAAGGTTTCTAAAACGCACCTCATTTCTCATCTCCTTGTGCTCGGGTTTGCCATTCCAGCGGCTTTACTAGCAATCTCCCTCCTTGGAGAATCAGCACCTTTAACCTCCTGTTCCATACAGGTGGCAATTTGAACGGAGGATGAACGGGAAGACGGGGAACCAATGAGAGACTAGCTCTAGGTGTTGGGACAGGCACAGGTCACTCTATTTTCCCATCAGGAAGAAGAATTAACCACAGGCTCAGTCTGCCGCCCGGAAGCAGAATAGGGCCTAAAGCAATCCTGCGCTTTTGAGGCCAGCTCCCAAGAGAGCGAGTTGAAAAATGGAGCTCAGGGGCACTGCAATTCACAAACCTGCAGACTTATAAATGATAACTCTCGTCTACAAATATATTGAGGGAAGGCAACAAAGAGGATTTGAAAGCAAGGCAGAATTGCAGGAAACAGATTTCAGGAGGCAGATTCGAATCGCCTTTAAAGCACAGGAAAAGCGGCAAAACCTCGACAATGATGCCCTTGGCCAAAAAGGGCGTATGCGTTTTTCCTGAATATATTCAGGAAAAAACGCATACGCCCTTTTTGGCCAACCAAGCAACCTGGAAAGGCAAATCAGCGCTACAAAGAAGTCTCGCTTCCCATCGGTCAAAAGGGCCATGCTGTATAAAGTGTCAAAACCAGAAATGCAGGACAGGCCACGGAGAAACGGGAGCCTTGCTACGCTGATGGGCGGGATGTAAATTGCCAACAGCCACTCTGGAGAAGTGTACGGTGTGTCCTGAAACATTTACAAAACTCAGCTTAGAGAGCATAGGGCACTTCCACTCATGGGCGTATGAATTGGGAAAACTAAAAATCAGCAAGACACAAGCACCCCAAAGTTTAGGGCTGCTCTGTTGACAAGAACCTCCACTTCGTTACACCTTATATATCCCAGGAAAGAGAAAAATGGATAAAGAAGTTGTGCTCCTTACGTACAATGGAATATCACTCAGCCATGAAATCAACGTCATAAGTCTAGTAGCAGCATGATGAGTGCATTTAGGTACGACGATTCTAAGTGAAATAAGTCACACAGAAAAAGACACTTATCATAAGATATCACTTATAGAGGGAATGTAAAAACCGCTACCCTTGAACTGAATTACAAAACAGAACAGAGTCACACGGTTAGAAAACACACTATGGCTGCCTAACGGGAAAGGTGAGGTGGGGTGATGCATAAAACAAGGGTTTCAAATTAGCTCAGATACCGTTCCATAAACCCAATACGTAATAGACAAGACCTACTCCTTGCTCAGGGAACTTCACTCAACACCCCCTATTCACCGCCCAAGAATATATCTGATTAGTAAGAATCTTAAAACCTATGTATTGATATCTCTCTGTAAGGGAGTCAAGTGGGTGTAAAGCTGCATAAACACAGCAGTGAAAAGCAGCTAAACCCCATTATAAAACTCAATTAATTTTAAAAACCCGTGAAACAAAGACAGTGAAAGAGAGAGAAATTCTTACAAAATTCGTTCAGGGGCTGTGATGCCACCTGGATTGACCATGTCTAGACCCGCAGCTGATTGAGACATAAGGGTGGACACTCTTAGGGCTGAGAGGTTTAGTGAGGTTGGGTGAGCAAACACAGACGCTTTAAAGTAATACTGCGTGGTACCCATCCCATGGGTCCCAAATCTCCAGGTTCAAGGGCATCTGCCTACATCGAAAACATGCATGAGAAACCCAGAAGATGGTCCACTGAGTGATCGGGAAAGGTTTCTAAAACGCACCTCATTTCTCATCTCCTTGTGCTCGGGTTCGCCATTCCAGCCGCTTTACTAGCAATCTCCCTCCTTGGAGAATCAGCACCTTTAACCTCCTGTTCCATACAGGTGGCAATTTGAACTGAGGATGAACGGGAAGACGGGGAACCAATGAGAGACTAGCTCTAGGTGTTGGGACAGGCACAGGTCACTCTAGTTTCCCATCAGGAAGAAGAATTAACCACAGGCTCAGTCTGCCGCCCGGAAGCAGAATAGGGCCTAAAGCAATCCTGCGCTTTTGCGGCCTGCTCCCAAGAGAGCGAGTTGAAAAATGGAGCTCAGGGGCACTGCAATTCACAAACCTGCAGACTTATAAATGATAACTCTCGTCTACAAATATATTGAGGGAAGGCAACAAAGAGGATTTGAAAGCAAGGCAGAATTGCAGGAAACAGATTTCAGGAGGCAGATTCGAATCGCCTTTAAAACACAGGAAAAGCGGCAAAACCTCGACAATGATGCCCTTGGCCAAAAAGGGCGTATGCGTTTTTTCCTGAATATATTCAGGAAAAAACGCATACGCCCTTTTTGGCCATCCAAGCAACCTGGAAAGGCAAATCAGCGCTACAAAGAAGTCTTGCTTCCCATCGGTCAAAAGGGCCATGCTGAATAAAGTGTCAAAACCAGAAATGCAGGACAGGCCACGGAGAAACGGGAGCCTTGCTACGCTGATGGGCGGGATGTAAATTGCCAACAGCCACTCTGGAGAAGTGTACGGTGTGTCCTGAAACATTTACAAAACTCAGCTTAGAGAGCATAGGGCACTTCCACTCATGGGCGTATGAATTGGGAAAACTAAAAATCAGCAAGACACAAGCACCCCAAAGTTTAGGGCTGCTCTGTTGACAAGAACCTCCACTTCGTTACACCTTAAATATCCCAGGAAAGAGAAAAATGGATAAAGAAGTTGTGCTCCTTACGTACAATGGAATATCACTCAGCCATGAAATCAACGTCATAAGGCTAGTAGCAGCATGATGAGTGCATTTAGGTACGACGATTCTAAGTGAAATAAGTCACACAGAAAAAGACACTTATCATAAGATATCACTTATAGAGGGAATGTAAAAACCGCTACCCTTGAACTGAATTACAAAACAGAACAGAGTCACACGGTTAGAAAACACACTATGGCTGCCTAACGGGAAAGGTGAGGTGGGGTGATGCCTAAAACAAGGGTTTCAAATTAGCTCAGATACCGTTCCATAAACCCAATACGTAATAGACAAGACCTACTCCTTGCTCAGGGAACTGGACTCAACACCCCCTATTCACCGCCCAAGAATATATCTGACTAGTAAGAATCTTAAAACCTATGTATTGATATCTCTCTGTAAGTGAGTCAAGTGGGTGTAAAGCTGCATAAACACAGCAGTGAAAAGCAGCTAAACCCCATTATAAAACTCAAATAATTTTAAAAACCCGTGAAACAAAGACAGTGAAAGAGAGAGAAATTCTTACAAAATTCGTTCAGGGGCTGTGATGCCACCTGGATTGACCATGTCTAGACCCGCAGCTGATTGAGACATAAGGGTGGACACTCTTAGGGCTGAGAGGTTTGGTGAGGTTGGGTGAGCAAACACAGACGCTTTAAAGTAATACTGCGTGGTACCCAGCCCATGGGTCCCAAAACTCCAGGTTCAAGGGCATCTGCCTACATCGAAAACATGCATGAGAAACCCAGAAGATGGTCCACCGAGTGATCGGGAAAGGTTTCTAAAACGCACCTCATTTCTCATCTCCTTGTGCTCGGGTTCGCCATTCCAGCCGCTTTACTAGCAATCTCCCTCCTTGGAGAATCAGCACCTTTAACCTCCTGTTCCATACAGGTGGCAATTTGAACTGAGGATGAACGGGAAGACGGGGAACCAATGAGAGACTAGCTCTAGGTGTTGGGACAGGCACAGGTCACTCTATTTTCCCATCAGGAAGAAGAATTAACCACAGGCTCAGTCTGCCGCCCGGAAGCAGAATAGGGCCTAAAGCAATCCTGCGCTTTTGCGGCCAGCTCCCAAGAGAGCGAGTTGAAAAATGGAGCTCAGGGGCACTGCAATTCACAAACCTGCAGACTTATAAATGATAACTCTCGTCTACAAATATATTGAGGGAAGGCAACAAAGAGGATTTGAAAGCAAGGCAGAATTGCAGGAAACAGATTTCAGGAGGCAGATTCGAATCGCCTTTAAAGCACAGGAAAAGCGGCAAAACCTCGACAATGATGCCCTTGGCCAAAAAGGGCGTATGCGTTTTTCCTGAATATATTCAGGAAAAAACGCATACGCCCTTTTTGGCCAACCAAGCAACCTGGAAAGGCAAATCAGCGCTACAAAGAAGTCTCGCTTCCCATCGGTCAAAAGGGCCATGCTGTATAAAGTGTCAAAACCACAAATGCATGACAGGCCACGGAGAAACGGGAGCCTTGCTACGCTGATGGGCGGGATGTAAATTGCCAACAGCTACTCTGGAGAAGTGTACGGTGTGTCCTGAAACATTTACAAAACTCAGCTTAGAGAGCATAGGGCACTTCCACTCATGGGCGTATGAATTGGGAAAACTAAAAATCAGCAAGACACAAGCACCCCAAAGTTTAGGGCTGCTCTGTTGACAAGAACCTCCACTTCGTTACACCTTATATATCCCAGGAAAGAGAAAAATGGATAAAGAAGTTGTGCTCCTTACGTACAATGGAATATCACTCAGCCATGAAATCAACGTCATAAGTCTAGTAGCAGCATGATGAGTGCATTTAGGTACGACGATTCTAAGTGAAATAAGTCACACAGAAAAAGACACTTATCATAAGATATCACTTATAGAGGGAATGTAAAAACCGCTACCCTTGAACTGAATTACAAAACAGAACAGAGTCACACGGTTAGAAAACACACTATGGCTGCCTAACGGGAAAGGTGAGGTGGGGTGATGCATAAAACAAGGGTTTCAAATTAGCTCAGATACCGTTCCATAAACCCAATACGTAATAGACAAGACCTACTCCTTGCTCAGGGAACTTCACTCAACACCCCCTATTCACCGTCCAAGAATATATCTGATTAGTAAGAATCTTAAAACCTATGTATTGATATCTCTCTGTAAGGGAGTCAAGTGGGTGTAAAGCTGCATAAACACAGCAGTGAAAAGCAGCTAAACCCCATTATAAAACTCAAATAATTTTAAAAACCCGTGAAACAAAGACAGTGAAAGAGAGAGAAATTCTTACAAAATTCGTTCAGGGGCTGTGATGCCACCTGGATTGACCATGTCTAGACCCGCAGCTGATTGAGACATAAGGGTGGACACTGTTAGGGCTGAGAGGTTTGGTGAGGTTGGGTGAGCAAACACAGACGCTTTAAAGTAATACTGCGTGGTACCCATCCCATGGGTCCCAAATCTCCAGGTTCAAGGGCATCTGCCTACATCGAAAACATGCATGAGAAACCCAGAAGATGGTCCACCGAGTGATCGGGAAAGGTTTCTAAAACGCACCTCATTTCTCATCTCCTTGTGCTCGGGTTCGCCATTCCAGCGGCTTTACTAGCAATCTCCCTCCTTGGAGAATCAGCACCTTTAACCTCCTGTTCCATACAGGTGGCAATTTGAACTGAGGATGAACGGGAAGACGGGGAACCAATGAGAGACTAGCTCTAGGTGTTGGGACAGGCACAGGTCACTCTAGTTTCCCATCAGGAAGAAGACTTAACCACAGGCTCAGTCTGCCGCCCGGAAGCAGAATAGGGCCTAAAGCAATCCTGCGCTTTTGCGGCCTGCTCCCAAGAGAGCGAGTTGAAAAATGGAGCTCAGGGGCACTGCAATTCACAAACCTGCAGACTTATAAATGATAACTCTCGTCTACAAATATATTGAGGGAAGGCAACAAAGAGGATTTGAAAGCAAGGCAGAATTGCAGGAAACAGATTTCAGGAGGCAGATTCGAATCGCCTTTAAAGCACAGGAAAAGCGGCAAAACCTCGACAATGATGCCCTTGGCCAAAAAGGGCGTATGCGTTTTTTCCTGAATATATTCAGGAAAAAACGCATAAGCCCTTTTTGGCCAACCAAGCAACCTGGAAAGGCAAATCAGCGCTACAAAGAAGTCTCGCTTCCCATCGGTCAAAAGGGCCATGCTGAATAAAGTGTCAAAACCAGAAATGCAGGACAGGCCACGGAGAAACGGGAGCCTTGCTACGCTGATGGGTGGGATGTAAATTGCCAACAGCCACTCTGGAGAAGTGTACGGTGTGTCCTGAAACATTTACAAAACTCAGCTTAGAGAGCATAGGGCACTTCCACTCATGGGCGTATAAATTGGGAAAACTAAAAATCAGCAAGACACAAGCACCCCAAAGTTTAGGGCTGCTCTGTTGACAAGAACCTCCACTTCGTTACACCTTAAATATCCCAGGAAAGATAAAAATGGATAAAGAAGTTGTGCTCCTTATGTACAATGGAATATCACTCAGCCATGAAATCAACGTCATAAGGCTAGTAGCAGCATGATGAGTGGATTTAGGTACGACGATTCTAAGTGAAATAAGTCACACAGAAAAAGACACTTATCATAAGATATCACTTATAGAGGGAATGTAAAAACCGCTACCCTTGAACTGAATTACAAAACAGAACAGAGTCACACGGTTAGAAAAGACACTATGGCTGCCTAACGGGAAAGGTGAGGTGGGGTGATGCATAAAACAAGGGTTTCAAATTAGCTCAGATACCGTTCCATAAACCCAATACGTAATAGACAAGACCTACTCCTTGCTCAGGGAACTGGACTCAACACCCCCTATTCACCGCCAAGTAATATATCTGACTAGTAAGAATCTTAAAACCTATGTATTGATATCTCTCTGTAAGTGAGTCAAGTGGGTGTAAAGCTGCATAAACACAGCAGTGAAAAGCAGCTAAACCCCATTATAAAACTCAAATAATTTTAAAAACCCGTGAAACAAAGACAGTGAAAGAGAGAGAAATTCTTACAAAATTCGTTCAGGGGCTGTGATGCCACCTGGATTGACCATGTCTAGACCCGCAGCTGATTGAGACATAAGGGTGGACACTGTTAGGGCTGAGAGGTTTGGTGAGGTTGGGTGAGCAAACGCAGACGCTTTAAAGTAATACTGCGTGGTACCCATCCCATGGGTCCCAAATCTCCAGGTTCAAGGGCATCTGCCTACATCGAAAACATGCATGAGAAACCCAGAAGATGGTCCACCGAGTGATCGGGAAAGGTTTCTAAAACGCACCTCATTTCTCATCTCCTTGTGCTCGGGTTCGCCATTCCAGCGGCTTTACTAGCAATCTCCCTCCTTGGAGAATCAGCACCTTTAACCTCCTGTTCCATACAGGTGGCAATTTGAACTGAGGATGAACGGGAAGACGGGGAACCAATGAGAGACTAGCTCTAGGTGTTGGGACAGGCACAGGTCACTCTAGTTTCCCATCAGGAAGAAGACTTAACCACAGGCTCAGTCTGCCGCCCGGAAGCAGAATAGGGCCTAAAGCAATCCTGCGCTTTTGCGGCCAGCTCCCAAGAGAGCG
Source organism: Eschrichtius robustus (assembly GCF_028021215.1). Classification (NCBI taxonomy): domain Eukaryota; kingdom Metazoa; phylum Chordata; class Mammalia; order Artiodactyla; family Eschrichtiidae; genus Eschrichtius; species Eschrichtius robustus. The sequence continues at coordinate 27,206,626 of NC_090830.1, read as the reverse complement.
AGTTGAAAAATGGAGCTCAGGGGCACTGCAATTCACAAACCTGCAGACTTATAAATGATAACTCTCGTCTACAAATATATTGAGGGAAGGCAACAAAGTGGATTTGAAAGCAAGGCAGAATTGCAGGAAACAGATTTCAGGAGGCAGATTCGAATCGCCTTTAAAGCACAGGAAAAGCGGCAAAACCTCGACAATGATGCCCTTGGCCAAAAAGGGCGTATGCGTTTTTTCCTGAATATATTCAGGAAAAAACGCATAAGCCCTTTTTGGCCAACCAAGCAACCTGGAAAGGCAAATCAGCGCTACAAAGAAGTCTCGCTTCCCATCGGTCAAAAGGGCCATGCTGAATAAAGTGTCAAAACCAGAAATGCAGGACAGGCCACGGAGAAACGGGAGCCTTGCTACGCTGATGGGTGGGATGTAAATTGCCAACAGCCACTCTGGAGAAGTGTACGGTGTGTCCTGAAACATTTACAAAACTCAGCTTAGAGAGCATAGGGCACTTCCACTCATGGGCGTATAAATTGGGAAAACTAAAAATCAGCAAGACACAAGCACCCCAAAGTTTAGGGCTGCTCTGTTGACAAGAACCTCCACTTCGTTACACCTTAAATATCCCAGGAAAGATAAAAATGGATAAAGAAGTTGTGCTCCTTATGTACAATGGAATATCACTCAGCCATGAAATCAACGTCATAAGGCTAGTAGCAGCATGATGAGTGGATTTAGGTACGACGATTCTAAGTGAAATAAGTCACACAGAAAAAGACACTTATCATAAGATATCACTTATAGAGGGAATGTAAAAACCGCTACCCTTGAACTGAATTACAAAACAGAACAGAGTCACACGGTTAGAAAAGACACTATGGCTGCCTAACGGGAAAGGTGAGGTGGGGTGATGCATAAAACAAGGGTTTCAAATTAGCTCAGATACCGTTCCATAAACCCAATACGTAATAGACAAGACCTACTCCTTGCTCAGGGAACTGGACTCAACACCCCCTATTCACCGCCAAGTAATATATCTGACTAGTAAGAATCTTAAAACCTATGTATTGATATCTCTCTGTAAGTGAGTCAAGTGGGTGTAAAGCTGCATAAACACAGCAGTGAAAAGCAGCTAAACCCCATTATAAAACTCAAATAATTTTAAAAACCCGTGAAACAAAGACAGTGAAAGAGAGAGAAATTCTTACAAAATTCGTTCAGGGGCTGTGATGCCACCTGGATTGACCATGTCTAGACCCGCAGCTGATTGAGACATAAGGGTGGACACTGTTAGGGCTGAGAGGTTTGGTGAGGTTGGGTGAGCAAACGCAGACGCTTTAAAGTAATACTGCGTGGTACCCATCCCATGGGTCCCAAATCTCCAGGTTCAAGGGCATCTGCCTACATCGAAAACATGCATGAGAAACCCAGAAGATGGTCCACCGAGTGATCGGGAAAGGTTTCTAAAACGCACCTCATTTCTCATCTCCTTGTGCTCGGGTTCGCCATTCCAGCGGCTTTACTAGCAATCTCCCTCCTTGGAGAATCAGCACCTTTAACCTCCTGTTCCATACAGGTGGCAATTTGAACTGAGGATGAACGGGAAGACGGGGAACCAATGAGAGACTAGCTCTAGGTGTTGGGACAGGCACAGGTCACTCTAGTTTCCCATCAGGAAGAAGACTTAACCACAGGCTCAGTCTGCCGCCCGGAAGCAGAATAGGGCCTAAAGCAATCCTGCGCTTTTGCGGCCAGCTCCCAAGAGAGCGAGTTGAAAAATGGAGCTCAGGGGCACTGCAATTCACAAACCTGCAGACTTATAAATGATAACTCTCGTCTACAAATATATTGAGGGAAGGCAACAAAGAGGATTTGAAAGCAAGGCAGAATTGCAGGAAACAGATTTCAGGAGGCAGATTCGAATCGCCTTTAAAGCACAGGAAAAGCGGCAAAACCTCGACAATGATGCCCTTGGCCAAAAAGGGCGTATGCGTTTTTTCCTGAATATATTCAGGAAAAAACGCATACGCCCTTTTTGGCCAACCAAGCAACCTGGAAAGGCAAATCAGCGCTACAAAGAAGTCTCGCTTCCCATCGGTCAAAAGGGCCATGCTGAATAAAGTGTCAAAACCAGAAATGCAGGACAGGCCACGGAGAAACGGGAGCCTTGCTACGCTGATGGGCGGGATGTAAATTGCCAACAGCCACTCTGGAGAAGTGTACGGTGTGTCCTGAAACATTTACAAATCTCAGCTTAGAGAGCATAGGGCACTTCCACTCATGGGCGTATGAATTGGGAAAACTAAAAATCAGCAAGACACAAGCACCCCAAAGTTTAGGGCTGCTCTGTTGACAAGAACCTCCACTTCGTTACACCTTAAATATCCCAGGAAAGAGAAAAATGGATAAAGAAGTTGTGCTCCTTACGTACAATGGAATATCACTCAGCCATGAAATCAACGTCATAAGGCTAGTAGCAGCATGATGAGTGGATTTAGGTACGACGATTCTAAGTGAAATAAGTCACACAGAAAAAGACACTTATCATAAGATATCACTTATAGAGGGAATGTAAAAACCGCTACCCTTGAACTGAATTACAAAACAGAACAGAGTCACACGGTTAGAAAACACACTATGGCTGCCTAACGGGAAAGGTGAGGTGGGGTGATGCCTAAAACAAGGGTTTCAAATTAGCTCAGATACCGTTCCATAAACCCAATACGTAATAGACAAGACCTACTCCTTGCTCAGGGAACTGGACTCAACACCCCCTATTCACCGCCCAAGAATATATCTGACTAGTAAGAATCTTAAAACCTATGTATTGATATCTCTCTGTAAGTGAGTCAAGTGGGTGTAAAGCTGCATAAACACAGCAGTGAAAAGCAGCTAAACCCCATTATAAAACTCAAATAATTTTAAAAACCCGTGAAACAAAGACAGTGAAAGAGAGAGAAATTCTTACAAAATTCGTTCAGGGGCTGTGATGCCACCTGGATTGACCATATCTAGACCCGCAGCTGATTGAGACATAAGGGTGGACACTCTTAGGGCTGAGAGGTTTGGTGAGGTTGGGTGAGCAAACGCAGACGCTTTAAAGTAATACTGCGTGGTACCCATCCCATGGGTCCCAAATCTCCAGGTTCAAGGGCATCTGCCTACATCGAAAACATGCATGAGAAACCCAGAAGATGGTCCACCGAGTGATCGGGAAAGGTTTCTAAAACGCACCTCATTTCTCATCTCCTTGTGCTCGGGTTCGCCATTCCAGCCGCTTTACTAGCAATCTCCCTCCTTGGAGAATCAGCACCTTTAACCTCCTGTTCCATACAGGTGGCAATTTGAACTGAGGATGAACGGGAAGACGGGGAACCAATGAGAGACTAGCTCTAGGTGTTGGGACAGGCACAGGTCACTCTATTTTCCCATCAGGAAGAAGAATTAACCACAGGCTCAGTCTGCCGCCCGGAAGCAGAATAGGGCCTAAAGCAATCCTGCGCTTTTGCGGCCAGCTCCCAAGAGAGCGAGTTGAAAAATGGAGCTCAGGGGCACTGCAATTCACAAACCTGCAGACTTATAAATGATAACTCTCGTCTACAAATATATTGAGGGAAGGCAACAAAGAGGATTTGAAAGCAAGGCAGAATTGCAGGAAACAGATTTCAGGAGGCAGATTCGAATCGCCTTTAAAGCACAGGAAAAGCGGCAAAACCTCGACAATGATGCCCTTGGCCAAAAAGGGCGTATGCGTTTTTTCCTGAATATATTCAGGAAAAAACGCATACGCCCTTTTTGGCCAACCAAGCAACCTGGAAAGGCAAATCAGCGCTACAAAGAAGTCTCGCTTCCCATCGGTCAAAAGGGCCATGCTGAATAAAGTGTCAAAACCAGAAATGCAGGACAGGCCACGGAGAAACGGGAGCCTTGCTACGCTGATGGGCGGGATGTAAATTGCCAACAGCCACTCTGGAGAAGTGTACGGTGTGTCCTGAAACATTTACAAAACTCAGCTTAGAGAGCATAGGGCACTTCCACTCATGGGCGTATGAATTGGGAAAACTAAAAATCAGCAAGACACAAGCACCCCAAAGTTTAGGGCTGCTCTGTTGACAAGAACCTCCACTTCGTTACACCTTAAATATCCCAGGAAAGAGAAAAATGGATAAAGAAGTTGTGTTCCTTACGTACAATGGAATATCACTCAGCCATGAAATCAACGTCATAAGGCTAGTAGCAGCATGATGAGTGCATTTAGGTACGACGATTCTAAGTGAAATAAGTCACACAGAAAAAGACACTTATCATAAGATATCACTTATAGGGGGAATGTAAAAACCGCTACCCTTGAACTGAATTACAAAACAGAACAGAGTCACACGGTTAGAAAACACACTATGGCTGCCTAACGGGAAAGGTGAGGTGGGGTGATGCCTAAAACAAGGGTTTCAAATTAGCTCAGATACCATTCCATAAACCGAATACGTAATAGACAAGACCTACTCCTTGTTCAGGGAACTGGACTCAACACCCCCTATTCACCGCCCAAGAATATATCTGACTAGTAAGAATTTTAAAACCTATGTATTGATATCTCTCTGTAAGTGAGTCAAGTGGGTGTAAAGCTGCATAAACACAGCAGTGAAAAGCAGCTAAACCCCATTATAAAACTCAAATAATTTTAAAAACCTGTGAAACAAAGACAGTGAAAGAGAGAGAAATTCTTACAAAATTCGTTCAGGGGCTGTGATGCCACCTGGATTGACCATGTCTAGACCCGCAGCTGATTGAGACATAAGGGTGGACACTCTTAGGGCTGAGAGGTTTGGTGAGGTTGGGTGAGCAAACGCAGACGCTTTAAAGTAATACTGCGTGGTACCCATCCCATGGGTCCCAAATCTCCAGGTTCAAGGGCATCTTCCTACATCGAAAACATGCATGAGAAACCCAGAAGATGGTCCACCGAGTAATCGGGAAAGGTTTCTAAAACGCACCTCATTTCTCATCTCCTTGTGCTCGGGTTTGCCATTCCAGCGGCTTTACTAGCAATCTCCCTCCTTGGAGAATCAGCACCTTTAACCTCCTGTTCCATACAGGTGGCAATTTGAACGGAGGATGAACGGGAAGACGGGGAACCAATGAGAGACTAGCTCTAGGTGTTGGGACAGGCACAGGTCACTCTATTTTCCCATCAGGAAGAAGAATTAACCACAGGCTCAGTCTGCCGCCCGGAAGCAGAATAGGGCCTAAAGCAATCCTGCGCTTTTGAGGCCAGCTCCCAAGAGAGCGAGTTGAAAAATGGAGCTCAGGGGCACTGCAATTCACAAACCTGCAGACTTATAAAAGATAACTCTCGTCTACAAATATATTGAGGGAAGGCAACAAAGAGGATTTGAAAGCAAGGCAGAATTGCAGGAAACAGATTTCAGGAGGCAGATTCGAATCGCCTTTAAAGCACAGGAAAAGCGGCAAAACCTCGACAATGATGCCCTTGGCCAAAAAGGGCGTATGCGTTTTTCCTGAATATATTCAGGAAAAAACGCATACGCCCTTTTTGGCCAACCAAGCAACCTGGAAAGGCAAATCAGCGCTACAAAGAAGTCTCGCTTCCCATCGGTCAAAAGGGCCATGCTGTATAAAGTGTCAAAACCAGAAATGCAGGACAGGCCACGGAGAAACGGGAGCCTTGCTACGCTGATGGGCGGGATGTAAATTGCCAACAGCCACTCTGGAGAAGTGTACGGTGTGTCCTGAAACATTTACAAAACTCAGCTTAGAGAGCATAGGGCACTTCCACTCATGGGCGTATGAATTGGGAAAACTAAAAATCAGCAAGACACAAGCACCCCAAAGTTTAGGGCTGCTCTGTTGACAAGAACCTCCACTTCGTTACACCTTATATATCCCAGGAAAGAGAAAAATGGATAAAGAAGTTGTGCTCCTTACGTACAATGGAATATCACTCAGCCATGAAATCAACGTCATAAGTCTAGTAGCAGCATGATGAGTGCATTTAGGTACGACGATTCTAAGTGAAATAAGTCACACAGAAAAAGACACTTATCATAAGATATCACTTATAGAGGGAATGTAAAAACCGCTACCCTTGAACTGAATTACAAAACAGAACAGAGTCACACGGTTAGAAAACACACTATGGCTGCCTAACGGGAAAGGTGAGGTGGGGTGATGCATAAAACAAGGGTTTCAAATTAGCTCAGATACCGTTCCATAAACCCAATACGTAATAGACAAGACCTACTCCTTGCTCAGGGAACTTCACTCAACACCCCCTATTCACCGCCCAAGAATATATCTGATTAGTAAGAATCTTAAAACCTATGTATTGATATCTCTCTGTAAGGGAGTCAAGTGGGTGTAAAGCTGCATAAACACAGCAGTGAAAAGCAGCTAAACCCCATTATAAAACTCAAATAATTTTAAAAACCCGTGAAACAAAGACAGTGAAAGAGAGAGAAATTCTTACAAAATTCGTTCAGGGGCTGTGATGCCACCTGGATTGACCATGTCTAGACCCGCAGCTGATTGAGACATAAGGGTGGACACTCTTAGGGCTGAGAGGTTTAGTGAGGTTGGGTGAGCAAACACAGACGCTTTAAAGTAATACTGCGTGGTACCCATCCCATGGGTCCCAAATCTCCAGGTTCAAGGGCATCTGCCTACATCGAAAACATGCATGAGAAACCCAGAAGATGGTCCACTGAGTGATCGGGAAAGGTTTCTAAAACGCACCTCATTTCTCATCTCCTTGTGCTCGGGTTCGCCATTCCAGCCGCTTTACTAGCAATCTCCCTCCTTGGAGAATCAGCACCTTTAACCTCCTGTTCCATACAGGTGGCAATTTGAACTGAGGATGAACGGGAAGACGGGGAACCAATGAGAGACTAGCTCTAGGTGTTGGGACAGGCACAGGTCACTCTAGTTTCCCATCAGGAAGAAGACTTAACCACAGGCTCAGTCTGCCGCCCGGAAGCAGAATAGGGCCTAAAGCAATCCTGCGCTTTTGCGGCCTGCTCCCAAGAGAGCGAGTTGAAAAATGGAGCTCAGGGGCACTGCAATACACAAACCTGCAGACTTATAAATGATAACTCTCGTCTACAAATATATTGAGGGAAGGCAACAAAGAGGATTTGAAAGCAAGGCAGAATTGCAGGAAACAGATTTCAGGAGGCAGATTCGAATCGCCTTTAAAACACAGGAAAAGCGGCAAAACCTCGACAATGATGCCCTTGGCCAAAAAGGGCGTATGCGTTTTTTCCTGAATATATTCAGGAAAAAACGCATACGCCCTTTTTGGCCAACCAAGCAACCTGGAAAGGCAAATCAGCGCTACAAAGAAGTCTTGCTTCCCATCGGTCAAAAGGGCCATGCTGAATAAAGTGTCAAAACCAGAAATGCAGGACAGGCCACGGAGAAACGGGAGCCTTGCTACGCTGATGGGCGGGATGTAAATTGCCAACAGCCACTCTGGAGAAGTGTACGGTGTGTCCTGAAACATTTACAAAACTCAGCTTAGAGAGCATAGGGCACTTCCACTCATGGGCGTATGAATTGGGAAAACTAAAAATCAGCAAGACACAAGCACCCCAAAGTTTAGGGCTGCTCTGTTGACAAGAACCTCCACTTTGTTACACCTTAAATATCCCAGGAAAGAGAAAAATGGATAAAGAAGTTGTGCTCCTTACGTACAATGGAATATCACTCAGCCATGAAATCAACGTCATAAGGCTAGTAGCAGCATGATGAGTGCATTTAGGTACGACGATTCTAAGTGAAATAAGTCACACAGAAAAAGACACTTATCATAAGATATCACTTATAGAGGGAATGTAAAAACCGCTACCCATGAACTGAATTACAAAACAGAACAGAGTCACACGGTTAGAAAACACACTATGGCTGCCTAACGGGAAAGGTGAGGTGGGGTGATGCCTAAAACAAGGGTTTCAAATTAGCTCAGATACCGTTCCATAAACCCAATACGTAATAGACAAGACCTACTCCTTGCTCAGGGAACTGGACTCAACACCCCCTATTCACCGCCCAAGAATATATCTGACTAGTAAGAATCTTAAAACCTATGTATTGATATCTCTCTGTAAGTGAGTCAAGTGGGTGTAAAGCTGCATAAACACAGCAGTGAAAAGCAGCTAAACCCCATTATAAAACTCAAATAATTTTAAAAACCCGTGAAACAAAGACAGTGAAAGAGAGAGAAATTCTTACAAAATTCGTTCAGGGGCTGTGATGCCACCTGGATTGACCATATCTAGACCCGCAGCTGATTGAGACATAAGGGTGGACACTCTTAGGGCTGAGAGGTTTGGTGAGGTTGGGTGAGCAAACACAGACGCTTTAAAGTAATACTGCGTGGTACCCAGCCCATGGGTCCCAAAACTCCAGGTTCAAGGGCATCTGCCTACATCGAAAACATGCATGAGAAACCCAGAAGATGGTCCACCGAGTGATCGGGAAAGGTTTCTAAAACGCACCTCATTTCTCATCTCCTTGTGCTCGGGTTCGCCATTCCAGCCGCTTTACTAGCAATCTCCCTCCTTGGAGAATCAGCACCTTTAACCTCCTGTTCCATACAGGTGGCAATTTGAACTGAGGATGAACGGGAAGACGGGCAACCAATGAGAGACTAGCTCTAGGTGTTGGGACAGGCACAGGTCACTCTATTTTCCCATCAGGAAGAAGAATTAACCACAGGCTCAGTCTGCCGCCCGGAAGCAGAATAGGGCCTAAAGCAATCCTGCGCTTTTGCGGCCAGCTCCCAAGAGAGCGAGTTGAAAAATGGAGCTCAGGGGCACTGCAATTCACAAACCTGCAGACTTATAAATGATAACTCTCGTCTACAAATATATTGAGGGAAGGCAACAAAGAGGATTTGAAAGCAAGGCAGAATTGCAGGAAACAGATTTCAGGAGGCAGATTCGAATCGCCTTTAAAGCACAGGAAAAGCGGCAAAACCTCGACAATGATGCCCTTGGCCAAAAAGGGCGTATGCGTTTTTCCTGAATATATTCAGGAAAAAACGCATACGCCCTTTTTGGCCAACCAAGCAACCTGGAAAGGCAAATCAGCGCTACAAAGAAGTCTCGATTCCCATCGGTCAAAAGGGCCATGCTGTATAAAGTGTCAAAACCACAAATGCAGGACAGGCCACGGAGAAACGGGAGCCTTGCTACGCTGATGGGCGGGATGTAAATTGCCAACAGCTACTCTGGAGAAGTGTACGGTGTGTCCTGAAACATTTACAAAACTCAGCTTAGAGAGCATAGGGCACTTCCACTCATGGGCGTATGAATTGGGAAAACTAAAAATCAGCAAGACACAAGCACCCCAAAGTTTAGGGCTGCTCTGTTGACAAGAACCTCCACTTCGTTACACCTTATATATCCCAGGAAAGAGAAAAATGGATAAAGAAGTTGTGCTCCTTACGTACAATGGAATATCACTCAGCCATGAAATCAACGTCATAAGTCTAGTAGCAGCATGATGAGTGCATTTAGGTACGACGATTCTAAGTGAAATAAGTCACACAGAAAAAGACACTTATCATAAGATATCACTTATAGAGGGAATGTAAAAACCGCTACCCTTGAACTGAATTACAAAACAGAACAGAGTCACACGGTTAGAAAACACACTATGGCTGCCTAACGGGAAAGGTGAGGTGGGGTGATGCATAAAACAAGGGTTTCAAATTAGCTCAGATACCGTTCCATAAACCCAATACGTAATAGACAAGACCTACTCCTTGCTCAGGGAACTTCACTCAACACCCCCTATTCACCGTCCAAGAATATATCTGATTAGTAAGAATCTTAAAACCTATGTATTGATATCTCTCTGTAAGGGAGTCAAGTGGGTGTAAAGCTGCATAAACACAGCAGTGAAAAGCAGCTAAACCCCATTATAAAACTCAAATAATTTTAAAAACCCGTGAAACAAAGACAGTGAAAGAGAGAGAAATTCTTACAAAATTCGTTCAGGGGCTGTGATGCCACCTGGATTGACCATGTCTAGACCCGCAGCTGATTGAGACATAAGGGTGGACACTGTTAGGGCTGAGAGGTTTGGTGAGGTTGGGTGAGCAAACACAGACGCTTTAAAGTAATACTGCGTGGTACCCATCCCATGGGTCCCAAATCTCCAGGTTCAAGGGCATCTGCCTACATCGAAAACATGCATGAGAAACCCAGAAGATGGTCCACCGAGTGATCGGGAAAGGTTTCTAAAACGCACCTCATTTCTCATCTCCTTGTGCTCGGGTTCGCCATTCCAGCGGCTTTACTAGCAATCTCCCTCCTTGGAGAATCAGCACCTTTAACCTCCTGTTCCATACAGGTGGCAATTTGAACTGAGGATGAACGGGAAGACGGGGAACCAATGAGAGACTAGCTCTAGGTGTTGGGACAGGCACAGGTCACTCTAGTTTCCCATCAGGAAGAAGACTTAACCACAGGCTCAGTCTGCCGCCCGGAAGCAGAATAGGGCCTAAAGCAATCCTGCGCTTTTGCGGCCTGCTCCCAAGAGAGCGAGTTGAAAAATGGAGCTCAGGGGCACTGCAATTCACAAACCTGCAGACTTATAAATGATAACTCTTGTCTACAAATATATTGAGGGAAGGCAACAAAGAGGATTTGAAAGCAAGGCAGAATTGCAGGAAACAGATTTCAGGAGGCAGATTCGAATCGCCTTTAAAGCACAGGAAAAGCGGCAAAACCTCGACAATGATGCCCTTGGCCAAAAAGGGCGTATGCGTTTTTTCCTGAATATATTCAGGAAAAAACGCATAAGCCCTTTTTGGCCAACCAAGCAACCTGGAAAGGCAAATCAGCGCTACAAAGAAGTCTCGCTTCCCATCGGTCAAAAGGGCCATGCTGAATAAAGTGTCAAAACCAGAAATGCAGGACAGGCCACGGAGAAACGGGAGCCTTGCTACGCTGATGGGCGGGATGTAAATTGCCAACAGCCACTCTGGAGAAGTGTACGGTGTGTCCTGAAACATTTACAAAACTCAGCTTAGAGAGCATAGGGCACTTCCACTCATGGGCGTATAAATTGGGAAAACTAAAAATCAGCAAGACACAAGCACCCCAAAGTTTAGGGCTGCTCTGTTGACAAGAACCTCCACTTCGTTACACCTTAAATATCCCAGGAAAGATAAAAATGGATAAAGAAGTTGTGCTCCTTATGTACAATGGAATATCACTCAGCCATGAAATCAACGTCATAAGGCTAGTAGCAGCATGATGAGTGGATTTAGGTACGACGATTCTAAGTGAAATAAGTCACACAGAAAAAGACACTTATCATAAGATATCACTTATAGAGGGAATGTAAAAACCGCTACCCTTGAACTGAATTACAAAACAGAACAGAGTCACACGGTTAGAAAAGACACTATGGCTGCCTAACGGGAAAGGTGAGGTGGGGTGATGCATAAAACAAGGGTTTCAAATTAGCTCAGATACCGTTCCATAAACCCAATACGTAATAGACAAGACCTACTCCTTGCTCAGGGAACTGGACTCAACACCCCCTATTCACCGCCCAGGATAATATCTGACTAGTAAGAATCTTAAAACCTATGTATTGATATCTCTCTGTAAGTGAGTCAAGTGGGTGTAAAGCTGCATAAACACAGCAGTGAAAAGCAGCTAAACCCCATTATAAAACTCAATTAATTTTAAAAACCCGTGAAACAAAGACAGTGAAACAGAGAGAAATTCTTACAAAATTCGTTCAGGGGCTGTGATGCCACCTGGATTGACCATGTCTAGACCCGCAGCTGATTGAGACATAAGGGTGGACACTGTTAGGGCTGAGAGGTTTGGTGAGGTTGGGTGAGCAAACGCAGACGCTTTAAAGTAATACTGCGTGGTACCCATCCCATGGGTCCCAAATCTCCAGGTTCAAGGGCATCTGCCTACATCGAAAACATGCATGAGAAACCCAGAAGATGGTCCACCGAGTGATCGGGAAAGGTTTCTAAAACGCACCTCATTTCTCATCTCCTTGTGCTCGGGTTCGCCATTCCAGCGGCTTTACTAGCAATCTCCCTCCTTGGAGAATCAGCACCTTTAACCTCCTGTTCCATACAGGTGGCAATTTGAACTGAGGATGAACGGGAAGACGGGGAACCAATGAGAGACTAGCTCTAGGTGTTGGGACAGGCACAGGTCACTCTAGTTTCCCATCAGGAAGAAGACTTAACCACAGGCTCAGTCTGCCGCCCGGAAGCAGAATAGGGCCTAAAGCAATCCTGCGCTTTTGCGGCCAGCTCCCAAGAGAGCGAGTTGAAAAATGGAGCTCAGGGGCACTGCAATTCACAAACTTGCAGACTTATAAATGATAACTCTCGTCTACAAATATATTGAGGGAAGGCAACAAAGAGGATTTGAAAGCAAGGCAGAATTGCAGGAAACAGATTTCAGGAGGCAGATTCGAATCGCCTTTAAAGCACAGGAAAAGAGGCAAAACCTCGACAATGATGCCCTTGGCCAAAAAGGGCGTATGCGTTTTTCCTGAATATATTCAGGAAAAAACGCATACGCCCTTTTTGGCCAACCAAGCAACCTGGAAAGGCAAATCAGCGCTACAAAGAAGTCTCGCTTCCCATCGGTCAAAAGGGCCATGCTGTATAAAGTGTCAAAACCAGAAATGCAGGACAGGCCACGGAGAAACGGGAGCCTTGCTACGCTGATGGGCGGGATGTAAATTGCCAACAGCCACTCTGGAGAAGTGTACGGTGTGTCCTGAAACATTTACAAAACTCAGCTTAGAGAGCATAGGGCACTTCCACTCATGGGCGTATGAATTGGGAAAACTAAAAATCAGCAAGACACAAGCACCCCAAAGTTTAGGGCTGCTCTGTTGACAAGAACCTCCACTTCGTTACACCTTATATATCCCAGGAAAGAGAAAAATGGATAAAGAAGTTGTGCTCCTTACGTACAATGGAATATCACTCAGCCATGAAATCAACGTCATAAGTCTAGTAGCAGCATGATGAGTGCATTTAGGTACGACGATTCTAAGTGAAATAAGTCACACAGAAAAAGACACTTATCATAAGATATCACTTATAGAGGGAATGTAAAAACCGCTACCCTTGAACTGAATTACAAAACAGAACAGAGTCACACGGTTAGAAAACACACTATGGCTGCCTAACGGGAAAGGTGAGGTGGGGTGATGCATAAAACAAGGGTTTCAAATTAGCTCAGATACCGTTCCATAAACCCAATACGTAATAGACAAGACCTACTCCTTGCTCAGGGAACTGGACTCAACACCCCCTATTCACCGCCCAAGAATATATCTGACTAGTAAGAATCTTAAAACCTATGTATTGATATCTCTCTGTAAGTGAGTCAAGTGGGTGTAAAGCTGCATAAACACAGCAGTGAAAAGCAGCTAAACCCCATTATAAAACTCAAATAATTTTAAAAACCCGTGAAACAAAGACAGTGAAAGAGAGAGAAATTCTTACAAAATTCGTTCAGGGGCTGTGATGCCACCTGGATTGACCATGTCTAGACCCGCAGCTGATTGAGACATAAGGGTGGACACTCTTAGGGCTGAGAGGTTTGGTGAGGTTGGGTGAGCAAACACAGACGCTTTAAAGTAATACTGCGTGGTACCCAGCCCATGGGTCCCAAAACTCCAGGTTCAAGGGCATCTGCCTACATCGAAAACATGCATGAGAAACCCAGAAGATGGTCCACCGAGTGATCGGGAAAGGTTTCTAAAACGCACCTCATTTCTCATCTCCTTGTGCTCGGGTTCGCCATTCCAGCGGCTTTACTAGCAATCTCCCTCCTTGGAGAATCAGCACCTTTAACCTCCTGTTCCATACAGGTGGCAATTTGAACTGAGGATGAACGGGAAGACGGGGAACCAATGAGAGACTAGCTCTAGGTGTTGGGACAGGCACAGGTCACTCTATTTTCCCATCAGGAAGAAGAATTAACCACAGGCTCAGTCTGCCGCCCGGAAGCAGAATAGGGCCTAAAGCAATCCTGCGCTTTTGCGGCCAGCTCCCAAGAGAGCGAGTTGAAAAATGGAGCTCAGGGGCACTGCAATTCACAAACCTGCAGACTTATAAATGATAACTCTCGTCTACAAATATATTGAGGGAAGGCAACAAAGAGGATTTGAAAGCAAGGCAGAATTGCAGGAAACAGATTTCAGGAGGCAGATTCGAATCGCCTTTAAAGCACAGGAAAAGCGGCAAAACCTCGACAATGATGCCCTTGGCCAAAAAGGGCGTATGCGTTTTTTCCTGAATATATTCAGGAAAAAACGCATAAGCCCTTTTTGGCCAACCAAGCAACCTGGAAAGGCAAATCAGCGCTACAAAGAAGTCTCGCTTCCCATCGGTCAAAAGGGCCATGCTGAATAAAGTGTCAAAACCAGAAATGCAGGACAGGCCACGGAGAAACGGGAGCCTTGCTACGCTGATGGGCGGGATGTAAATTGCCAACAGCCACTCTGGAGAAGTGTACGGTGTGTCCTGAAACATTTACAAAACTCAGCTTAGAGAGCATAGGGCACTTCCACTCATGGGCGTATAAATTGGGAAAACTAAAAATCAGCAAGACACAAGCACCCCAAAGTTTAGGGCTGCTCTGTTGACAAGAACCTCCACTTCGTTACACCTTAAATATCCCAGGAAAGATAAAAATGGATAAAGAAGTTGTGCTCCTTATGTACAATGGAATATCACTCAGCCATGAAATCAACGTCATAAGGCTAGTAGCAGCATGATGAGTGGATTTAGGTACGACGATTCTAAGTGAAATAAGTCACACAGAAAAAGACACTTATCATAAGATATCACTTATAGAGGGAATGTAAAAACCGCTACCCTTGAACTGAATTACAAAACAGAACAGAGTCACACGGTTAGAAAAGACACTATGGCTGCCTAACGGGAAAGGTGAGGTGGGGTGATGCCTAAAACAAGGGTTTCAAATTAGCTCAGATACCGTTCCATAAACCCAATACGTAATAGACAAGACCTACTCCTTGCTCAGGGAACTGGACTCAACACCCCCTATTCACCGCCCAGGAATATATCTGACTAGTAAGAATCTTAAAACCTATGTATTGATATCTCTCTGTAAGTGAGTCAAGTGGGTGTAAAGCTGCATAAACACAGCAGTGAAAAGCAGCTAAACCCCATTATAAAACTCAATTAATTTTAAAAACCCGTGAAACAAAGACAGTGAAACAGAGAGAAATTCTTACAAAATTCGTTCAGGGGCTGTGATGCCACCTGGATTGACCATGTCTAGACCCGCAGCTGATTGAGACATAAGGGTGGACACTGTTAGGGCTGAGAGGTTTGGTGAGGTTGGGTGAGCAAACGCAGACGCTTTAAAGTAATACTGCGTGGTACCCATCCCATGGGTCCCAAATCTCCAGGTTCAAGGGCATCTGCCTACATCGAAAACATGCATGAGAAACCCAGAAGATGGTCCACCGAGTGATCGGGAAAGGTTTCTAAAACGCACCTCATTTCTCATCTCCTTGTGCTCGGGTTCGCCATTCCAGCGGCTTTACTAGCAATCTCCCTCCTTGGAGAATCAGCACCTTTAACCTCCTGTTCCATACAGGTGGCAATTTGAACTGAGGATGAACGGGAAGACGGGGAACCAATGAGAGACTAGCTCTAGGTGTTGGGACAGGCACAGGTCACTCTAGTTTCCCATCAGGAAGAAGACTTAACCACAGGCTCAGTCTGCCGCCCGGAAGCAGAATAGGGCCTAAAGCAATCCTGCGCTTTTGCGGCCAGCTCCCAAGAGAGCGAGTTGAAAAATGGAGCTCAGGGGCACTGCAATTCACAAACTTGCAGACTTATAAATGATAACTCTCGTCTACAAATATATTGAGGGAAGGCAACAAAGAGGATTTGAAAGCAAGGCAGAATTGCAGGAAACAGATTTCAGGAGGCAGATTCGAATCGCCTTTAAAGCACAGGAAAAGAGGCAAAACCTCGACAATGATGCCCTTGGCCAAAAAGGGCGTATGCGTTTTTCCTGAATATATTCAGGAAAAAACGCATACGCCCTTTTTGGCCAACCAAGCAACCTGGAAAGGCAAATCAGCGCTACAAAGAAGTCTCGCTTCCCATCGGTCAAAAGGGCCATGCTGTATAAAGTGTCAAAACCAGAAATGCAGGACAGGCCACGGAGAAACGGGAGCCTTGCTACGCTGATGGGCGGGATGTAAATTGCCAACAGCCACTCTGGAGAAGTGTACGGTGTGTCCTGAAACATTTACAAAACTCAGCTTAGAGAGCATAGGGCACTTCCACTCATGGGCGTATGAATTGGGAAAACTAAAAATCAGCAAGACACAAGCACCCCAAAGTTTAGGGCTGCTCTGTTGACAAGAACCTCCACTTCGTTACACCTTATATATCCCAGGAAAGAGAAAAATGGATAAAGAAGTTGTGCTCCTTACGTACAATGGAATATCACTCAGCCATGAAATCAACGTCATAAGTCTAGTAGCAGCATGATGAGTGCATTTAGGTACGACGATTCTAAGTGAAATAAGTCACACAGAAAAAGACACTTATCATAAGATATCACTTATAGAGGGAATGTAAAAACCGCTACCCTTGAACTGAATTACAAAACAGAACAGAGTCACACGGTTAGAAAACACACTATGGCTGCCTAACGGGAAAGGTGAGGTGGGGTGATGCATAAAACAAGGGTTTCAAATTAGCTCAGATACCGTTCCATAAACCCAATACGTAATAGACAAGACCTACTCCTTGCTCAGGGAACTGGACTCAACACCCCCTATTCACCGCCCAAGAATATATCTGACTAGTAAGAATCTTAAAACCTATGTATTGATATCTCTCTGTAAGTGAGTCAAGTGGGTGTAAAGCTGCATAAACACAGCAGTGAAAAGCAGCTAAACCCCATTATAAAACTCAAATAATTTTAAAAACCCGTGAAACAAAGACAGTGAAAGAGAGAGAAATTCTTACAAAATTCGTTCAGGGGCTGTGATGCCACCTGGATTGACCATGTCTAGACCCGCAGCTGATTGAGACATAAGGGTGGACACTGTTAGGGCTGAGAGGTTTGGTGAGGTTGGGTGAGCAAACGCAGACGCTTTAAAGTAATACTGCGTGGTACCCATCCCATGGGTCCCAAATCTCCAGGTTCAAGGGCATCTGCCTACATCGAAAACATGCATGAGAAACCCAGAAGATGGTCCACCGAGTGATCGGGAAAGGTTTCTAAAACGCACCTCATTTCTCATCTCCTTGTGCTCGGGTTCGCCATTCCAGCGGCTTTACTAGCAATCTCCCTCCTTGGAGAATCAGCACCTTTAACCTCCTGTTCCATACAGGTGGCAATTTGAACTGAGGATGAACGGGAAGACGGGGAACCAATGAGAGACTAGCTCTAGGTGTTGGGACAGGCACAGGTCACTCTAGTTTCCCATCAGGAAGAAGACTTAACCACAGGCTCAGTCTGCCGCCCGGAAGCAGAATAGGGCCTAAAGCAATCCTGCGCTTTTGCGGCCAGCTCCCAAGAGAGCGAGTTGAAAAATGGAGCTCAGGGGCACTGCAATTCACAAACTTGCAGACTTATAAATGATAACTCTCGTCTACAAATATATTGAGGGAAGGCAACAAAGAGGATTTGAAAGCAAGGCAGAATTGCAGGAAACAGATTTCAGGAGGCAGATTCGAATCGCCTTTAAAGCACAGGAAAAGAGGCAAAACCTCGACAATGATGCCCTTGGCCAAAAAGGGCGTATGCGTTTTTCCTGAATATATTCAGGAAAAAACGCATACGCCCTTTTTGGCCAACCAAGCAACCTGGAAAGGCAAATCAGCGCTACAAAGAAGTCTCGCTTCCCATCGGTCAAAAGGGCCATGCTGTATAAAGTGTCAAAACCAGAAATGCAGGACAGGCCACGGAGAAACGGGAGCCTTGCTACGCTGATGGGCGGGATGTAAATTGCCAACAGCCACTCTGGAGAAGTGTACGGTGTGTCCTGAAACATTTACAAAACTCAGCTTAGAGAGCATAGGGCACTTCCACTCATGGGCGTATGAATTGGGAAAACTAAAAATCAGCAAGACACAAGCACCCCAAAGTTTAGGGCTGCTCTGTTGACAAGAACCTCCACTTCGTTACACCTTATATATCCCAGGAAAGAGAAAAATGGATAAAGAAGTTGTGCTCCTTACGTACAATGGAATATCACTCAGCCATGAAATCAACGTCATAAGTCTAGTAGCAGCATGATGAGTGCATTTAGGTACGACGATTCTAAGTGAAATAAGTCACACAGAAAAAGACACTTATCATAAGATATCACTTATAGAGGGAATGTAAAAACCGCTACCCTTGAACTGAATTACAAAACAGAACAGAGTCACACGGTTAGAAAACACACTATGGCTGCCTAACGGGAAAGGTGAGGTGGGGTGATGCATAAAACAAGGGTTTCAAATTAGCTCAGATACCGTTCCATAAACCCAATACGTAATAGACAAGACCTACTCCTTGCTCAGGGAACTGGACTCAACACCCCCTATTCACCGCCCAAGAATATATCTGACTAGTAAGAATCTTAAAACCTATGTATTGATATCTCTCTGTAAGTGAGTCAAGTGGGTGTAAAGCTGCATAAACACAGCAGTGAAAAGCAGCTAAACCCCATTATAAAACTCAAATAATTTTAAAAACCCGTGAAACAAAGACAGTGAAAGAGAGAGAAATTCTTACAAAATTCGTTCAGGGGCTGTGATGCCACCTGGATTGACCATGTCTAGACCCGCAGCTGATTGAGACATAAGGGTGGACACTCTTAGGGCTGAGAGGTTTGGTGAGGTTGGGTGAGCAAACACAGACGCTTTAAAGTAATACTGCGTGGTACCCAGCCCATGGGTCCCAAAACTCCAGGTTCAAGGGCATCTGCCTACATCGAAAACATGCATGAGAAACCCAGAAGATGGTCCACCGAGTGATCGGGAAAGGTTTCTAAAACGCACCTCATTTCTCATCTCCTTGTGCTCGGGTTCGCCATTCCAGCGGCTTTACTAGCAATCTCCCTCCTTGGAGAATCAGCACCTTTAACCTCCTGTTCCATACAGGTGGCAATTTGAACTGAGGATGAACGGGAAGACGGGGAACCAATGAGAGACTAGCTCTAGGTGTTGGGACAGGCACAGGTCACTCTATTTTCCCATCAGGAAGAAGAATTAACCACAGGCTCAGTCTGCCGCCCGGAAGCAGAATAGGGCCTAAAGCAATCCTGCGCTTTTGCGGCCAGCTCCCAAGAGAGCGAGTTGAAAAATGGAGCTCAGGGGCACTGCAATTCACAAACCTGCAGACTTATAAATGATAACTCTCGTCTACAAATATATTGAGGGAAGGCAACAAAGAGGATTTGAAAGCAAGGCAGAATTGCAGGAAACAGATTTCAGGAGGCAGATTCGAATCGCCTTTAAAGCACAGGAAAAGCGGCAAAACCTCGACAATGATGCCCTTGGCCAAAAAGGGCGTATGCGTTTTTCCTGAATATATTCAGGAAAAAACGCATACGCCCTTTTTGGCCAACCAAGCAACCTGGAAAGGCAAATCAGCGCTACAAAGAAGTCTCGCTTCCCATCGGTCAAAAGGGCCATGCTGTATAAAGTGTCAAAACCACAAATGCAGGACAGGCCACGGAGAAACGGGAGCCTTGCTACGCTGATGGGCGGGATGTAAATTGCCAACAGCTACTCTGGAGAAGTGTACGGTGTGTCCTGAAACATTTACAAAACTCAGCTTAGAGAGCATAGGGCACTTCCACTCATGGGCGTATGAATTGGGAAAACTAAAAATCAGCAAGACACAAGCACCCCAAAGTTTAGGGCTGCTCTGTTGACAAGAACCTCCACTTCGTTACACCTTATATATCCCAGGAAAGAGAAAAATGGATAAAGAAGTTGTGCTCCTTACGTACAATGGAATATCACTCAGCCATGAAATCAACGTCATAAGTCTAGTAGCAGCATGATGAGTGCATTTAGGTACGACGATTCTAAGTGAAATAAGTCACACAGAAAAAGACACTTATCATAAGATATCACTTATAGAGGGAATGTAAAAACCGCTACCCTTGAACTGAATTACAAAACAGAACAGAGTCACACGGTTAGAAAACACACTATGGCTGCCTAACGGGAAAGGTGAGGTGGGGTGATGCATAAAACAAGGGTTTCAAATTAGCTCAGATACCGTTCCATAAACCCAATACGTAATAGACAAGACCTACTCCTTCCTCAGGGAACTTCACTCAACACCCCCTATTCACCGTCCAAGAATATATCTGATTAGTAAGAATCTTAAAACCTATGTATTGATATCTCTCTGTAAGGGAGTCAAGTGGGTGTAAAGCTGCATAAACACAGCAGTGAAAAGCAGCTAAACCCCATTATAAAACTCAAATAATTTTAAAAACCCGTGAAACAAAGACAGTGAAAGAGAGAGAAATTCTTACAAAATTCGTTCAGGGGCTGTGATGCCACCTGGATTGACCATGTCTAGACCCGCAGCTGATTGAGACATAAGGGTGGACACTCTTAGGGCTGAGAGGTTTGGTGAGGTTGGGTGAGCAAACACAGATGCTTTAAAGTAATACTGCGTGGTACCCATCCCATGGGTCCCAAATCTCCAGGTTCAAGGGCATCTGCCTACATCGAAAACATGCATGAGAAACCCAGAAGATGGTCCACCGAGTGATCGGGAAAGGTTTCTAAAACGCACCTCATTTCTCATCTCCTTGTGCTCGGGTTCGCCATTCCAGCGGCTTTACTAGCAATCTCCCTCCTTGGAGAATCAGCACCTTTAACCTCCTGTTCCATACAGGTGGCAATTTGAACTGAGGATGAACGGGAAGACGGGGAACCAATGAGAGACTAGCTCTAGGTGTTGGGACAGGCACAGGTCACTCTAGTTTCCCATCAGGAAGAAGACTTAACCACAGGCTCAGTCTGCCGCCCGGAAGCAGAATAGGGCCTAAAGCAATCCTGCGCTTTTGCGGCCTGCTCCCAAGAGAGCGAGTTGAAAAATGGAGCTCAGGGGCACTGCAATTCACAAACCTGCAGACTTATAAATGATAACTCTCGTCTACAAATATATTGAGGGAAGGCAACAAAGAGGATTTGAAAGCAAGGCAGAATTGCAGGAAACAGATTTCAGGAGGCAGATTCGAATCGCCTTTAAAGCACAGGAAAAGCGGCAAAACCTCGACAATGATGCCCTTGGCCAAAAAGGGCGTATGCGTTTTTTCCTGAATATATTCAGGAAAAAACGCATAAGCCCTTTTTGGCCAACCAAGCAACCTGGAAAGGCAAATCAGCGCTACAAAGAAGTCTCGCTTCCCATCGGTCAAAAGGGCCATGCTGAATAAAGTGTCAAAACCAGAAATGCAGGACAGGCCACGGAGAAACGGGAGCCTTGCTACGCTGATGGGCGGGATGTAAATTGCCAACAGCCACTCTGGAGAAGTGTACGGTGTGTCCTGAAACATTTACAAAACTCAGCTTAGAGAGCATAGGGCACTTCCACTCATGGGCGTATAAATTGGGAAAACTAAAAATCAGCAAGACACAAGCACCCCAAAGTTTAGGGCTGCTCTGTT
This sequence comes from Eschrichtius robustus, assembly GCF_028021215.1. Lineage (NCBI taxonomy): Eukaryota > Metazoa > Chordata > Mammalia > Artiodactyla > Eschrichtiidae > Eschrichtius > Eschrichtius robustus. The sequence goes on along the minus strand of NC_090830.1, from coordinate 27,184,930 downwards.
GACAAGAACCTCCACTTCGTTACACCTTAAATATCCCAGGAAAGATAAAAATGGATAAAGAAGTTGTGCTCCTTATGTACAATGGAATATCACTCAGCCATGAAATCAACGTCATAAGGCTAGTAGCAGCATGATGAGTGGATTTAGGTACGACGATTCTAAGTGAAATAAGTCACACAGAAAAAGACACTTATCATAAGATATCACTTATAGAGGGAATGTAAAAACCGCTACCCTTGAACTGAATTACAAAACAGAACAGAGTCACACGGTTAGAAAAGACACTATGGCTGCCTAACGGGAAAGGTGAGGTGGGGTGATGCATAAAACAAGGGTTTCAAATTAGCTCAGATACCGTTCCATAAACCCAATACGTAATAGACAAGACCTACTCCTTGCTCAGGGAACTGGACTCAACACCCCCTATTCACCGCCAAGTAATATATCTGACTAGTAAGAATCTTAAAACCTATGTATTGATATCTCTCTGTAAGTGAGTCAAGTGGGTGTAAAGCTGCATAAACACAGCAGTGAAAAGCAGCTAAACCCCATTATAAAACTCAAATAATTTTAAAAACCCGTGAAACAAAGACAGTGAAAGAGAGAGAAATTCTTACAAAATTCGTTCAGGGGCTGTGATGCCACCTGGATTGACCATGTCTAGACCCGCAGCTGATTGAGACATAAGGGTGGACACTGTTAGGGCTGAGAGGTTTGGTGAGGTTGGGTGAGCAAACGCAGACGCTTTAAAGTAATACTGCGTGGTACCCATCCCATGGGTCCCAAATCTCCAGGTTCAAGGGAATCTGCCTACATCGAAAACATGCATGAGAAACCCAGAAGATGGTCCACCGAGTGATCGGGAAAGGTTTCTAAAACGCACCTCATTTCTCATCTCCTTGTGCTCGGGTTCGCCATTCCAGCGGCTTTACTAGCAATCTCCCTCCTTGGAGAATCAGCACCTTTAACCTCCTGTTCCATACAGGTGGCAATTTGAACTGAGGATGAACGGGAAGACGGGGAACCAATGAGAGACTAGCTCTAGGTGTTGGGACAGGCACAGGTCACTCTAGTTTCCCATCAGGAAGAAGACTTAACCACAGGCTCAGTCTGCCGCCCGGAAGCAGAATAGGGCCTAAAGCAATCCTGCGCTTTTGCGGCCAGCTCCCAAGAGAGCGAGTTGAAAAATGGAGCTCAGGGGCACTGCAATTCACAAACTTGCAGACTTATAAATGATAACTCTCGTCTACAAATATATTGAGGGAAGGCAACAAAGAGGATTTGAAAGCAAGGCAGAATTGCAGGAAACAGATTTCAGGAGGCAGATTCGAATCGCCTTTAAAGCACAGGAAAAGCGGCAAAACCTCGACAATGATGCCCTTGGCCAAAAAGGGCGTATGCGTTTTTTCCTGAATATATTCAGGAAAAAACGCATACGCCCTTTTTGGCCAATCAAGCAACCTGGAAAGGCAAATCAGCGCTACAAAGAAGTCTCGCTTCCCATCGGTCAAAAGGGCCATGCTGAATAAAGTGTCAAAACCAGAAATGCAGGACAGGCCACGGAGAAACGGGAGCCTTGCTACGCTGATGGGCGGGATGTAAATTGCCAACAGCCACTCAGGAGAAGTGTACGGTGTGTCCTGAAACATTTACAAAACTCAGCTTAGAGAGCATAGGGCACTTCCACTCATGGGCGTATAAATTGGGAAAACCAAAAATCAGCAAGACACAAGCACCCCAAAGTTTAGGGCTGCTCTGTTGACAAGAACCTCCACTTCGTTACACCTTAAATATCCCAGGAAAGAGAAAAATGGATAAAGAAGTTGTGCTCCTTATGTACAATGGAATATCACTCAGCCATGAAATCAACGTCATAAGGCTAGTAGCAGCATGATGAGTGGATTTAGGTACGACGATTCTAAGTGAAATAAGTCACACAGAAAAAGACACTTATCATAAGATATCACTTATAGAGGGAATGTAAAAACCGCTACCCTTGAACTGAATTACAAAACAGAACAGAGTCACACGGTTAGAAAAGACACTATGGCTGCCTAACGGGAAAGGTGAGGTGGGGTGATGCATAAAACAAGGGTTTCAAATTAGCTCAGATACCGTTCCATAAACCCAATACGTAATAGACAAGACCTACTCCTTGCTCAGGGAACTGGACTCAACACCCCCTATTCACCGCCCAAGAATATATCTGACTAGTAAGAATCTCAACACCTATGTATTGATATCTCTCTGTAAGTGAGTCAAGTGGGTGTAAAGCTGCATAAACACAGCAGTGAAAAGCAGCTAAACCCCATTATAAAACTCAATTAATTTCAAAAACCCGTGAAACAAAGACAGTGAAAGAGAGAGAAATTCTTACAAAATTCGTTCAGGGGCTGTGATGCCACCTGGATTGACCATGTCTAGACCCGCAGCTGATTGAGACATAAGGGTGGACACTCTTGGGGCTGAGAGGTTTGGTGAGGTTGGGTGAGCAAACGCAGACGCTTTAAAGTAATACTGCGTGGTACCCATCCCATGGGTCCCAAATCTCCAGGTTCAAGGGCATCTGCCTACATCGAAAACATGCATGAGAAACCCAGAAGATGGTCCACCGAGTGATCGGGAAAGGTTTCTAAAACGCACCTCATTTCTCATCTCCTTGTGCTCGGGTTCGCCATTCCAGCCGCTTTACTAGCAATCTCCCTCCTTGGAGAATCAGCACCTTTAACCTCCTGTTCCATACAGGTTGCAATTTGTCCTGAGGATGAACGGGAAGAGGGGGAACCAATGAGAGACTAGCTCTAGGTGTTGGGACAGGCACAGGTCACTCTATTTTCCCATCAGGAAGAAGAATTAACCACAGGCTCAGTCTGCCGCCCGGAAGCAGAATAGGGCCTAAAGCAATCCTGCGCTTTTGCGGCCAGCTCCCAAGAGAGCGAGTTGAAAAATGGAGCTCAGGGGCACTGCAATTCACAAACCTGCAGACGTATAAATGATAACTCTCGTCTACAAATGTATTGAGGGAAGGCAACAACGAGGATTTGAAAGCAAGGCAGAATTGCAGGAAACAGATTTCAGGAGGCAGATTCGAATCGCCTTTAAAGCACAGGAAAAGCGGCAAAACCTCGACAATGATGCCCTTGGCCAAAAAGGGCGTATGCGTTTTTTCCTGAATATATTCAGGAAAAAACGCATACGCCCTTTTTGGCCAACCAAGCAACCTGGAAAGGCAAATCAGCGCTACAAAGAAGTCTCGCTTCCCATCGGTCAAAAGGGCCATGCTGAATAAAGTGTCAAAACCAGAAATGCAGGACAGGCCACGGAGAAACGGGAGCCTTGCTACACTGATGGGCGGGATGTAAATTGCCAACAGCCACTCTGGAGAAGTGTACGGTGTGTCCTGAAACATTTACAAAACTCAGCTTAGAGAGCATAGGGCACTTCCACTCATGGGCGTATAAATTGGGAAAACCAAAAATCAGCAAGACACAAGCACCCCAAAGTTTAGGGCTGCTCTGTTGACAAGAACCTCCACTTCGTTACACCTTAAATATCCCAGGAAAGAGAAAAATGGATAAAGAAGTTGTGCTCCTTATGTACAATGGAATATCACTCAGCCATGAAATCAACGTCATAAGGCTAGTAGCAGCATGATGAGTGCATTTAGGTACGACGATTCTAAGTGAAATAAGTCACACAGAAAAAGACACTTATCATAAGATATCACTTATAGAGGGAATGTAAAAACCGCTACCCTTGAACTGAATTACAAAACAGAACAGAGTCACACGGTTAGAAAAGACACTATGGCTGCCTAACGGGAAAGGTGAGGTGGGGTGATGCATAAAACAAGGGTTTCAAATTAGCTCAGATACCGTTCCATAAACCCAATACGTAATAGACAAGACCTACTCCTTGCTCAGGGAACTGGACTCAACACCCCCTATTCACCGCCCAGGAATATATCTGACTAGTAAGAATCTTAAAACCTATGTATTGATATCTCTCTGTAAGTGAGTCAAGTGGGTGTAAAGCTGCATAAACACAGCAGTGAAAAGCAGCTAAACCCCATTATAAAACTCGATTAATTTTAAAAACCCGTGAAACAAAGACAGTGAAACAGAGAGAAATTCTTACAAAATTCGTTCAGGGGCTGTGATGCCACCTGGATTGACCATATCTAGACCCGAGGCTGATTGAGACATAAGGGTGGACACTCTTGGGGCTGAGAGGTTTGGTGAGGTTGGGTGAGCAAACGCAGACGCTTTAAAGTAATACTGCGTGGTACCCATCCCATGGGTCCCAAATCTCCAGGTTCAAGGGCATCTTCCTACATCGAAAACATGCATGAGAAACCCAGAAGATGGTCCACCGAGTGATCGGGAAAGGTTTCTAAAACGCACCTCCTTTCTCATCTCCTTGTGCTCGGGTTCGCCATTCCAGCCGCTTTACTAGCAATCTCCCTCCTTGGAGAATCAGCACCTTTAACCTCCTGTTCCATACAGGTGGCAATTTGAACTGAGGATGAACGGGAAGACGGGGAACCAATGAGAGACTAGCTCTAGGTGTTGGGACAGGCACAGGTCACTCTATTTTCCCATCAGGAAGAAGACTTAACCACAGGCTCAGTCTGCCGCCCGGAAGCAGAATAGGGCCTAAAGCAATCCTGCGCTTTTGCGGCCAGCTCCCAAGAGAGCGAGTTGAAAAATGGAGCTCAGGGGCACTGCAATTCACAAACCTGCAGACTTATAAATGATAACTCTCGTCTACAAATATATTGAGGGAAGGCAACAAAGAGGATTTGAAAGCAAGGCAGAATTGCAGGAAACAGATTTCAGGAGGCAGATTCGAATCGCCTTTAAAGCACAGGAAAAGCGGCAAAACCTCGACAATGATGCCCTTGGCCAAAAAGGGCGTATGCGTTTTGTCCTGAATATATTCAGGACAAAACGCATACGCCCTTTTTGGCCAACCAAGCAACCTGGAAAGGCAAATCAGCGCTACAAAGAAGTCTCGCTTCCCATCGGTCAAAAGGGCCATGCTGAATAAAGTGTCAAAACCAGAAATGCAGGACAGGCCACGGAGAAACGGGAGCCTTGCTACGCTGATGGGCGGGATGTAAATTGCCAACAGCCACTCTGGAGAAGTGTACGGTGTGTCCTGAAACATTTACAAAACTCAGCTTAGAGAGCATAGGGCACTTCCACTCATGGGCGTATAAAATGGGAAAACTAAAAATCAGCAAGACACAAGCACCCCAAAGTTTAGGGCTGCTCTGTTGACAAGAACCTCCACTTCGTTACACCTTAAATATCCCAGGAAAGAGAAAAATGGATAAAGAAGTTGTGCTCCTTATGTACAAAGGAATATCACTCAGCCATGAAATCAACGTCATAAGGCTAGTAGCAGCATGATGAGTGGATTTAGGTACGACGATTCTAAGTCAAATAAGTCACACAGAAAAAGACACTTATCATAAGATATCACTTATAGAGGGAATGTAAAAACCGCTACCCTTGAACTGAATTACAAAACAGAACAGAGTCACACGGTTAGAAAAGACACTATGGCTGCCTAACGGGAAAGGTGAGGTGGGCTGATGCCTAAAACAAGGGTTTCAAATTAGCTCAGATACCGTTCCATAAACCCAATACGTAATAGACAAGACCTACTCCTTGCTCAGGGAACTGGACTCAACACCCCCTATTCACCGCCCAGGAATATATCTGACTAGTAAGAATCTTAAAACCTATGTATTGATATCTCTCTGTAAGTGAGTCAAGTGGGTGTAAAGCTGCATAAACACAGCAGTGAAAAGCAGCTAAACCCCATTATAAAACTCAATTAATTTTAAAAACCCGTGAAACAAAGACAGTGAAACAGAGAGAAATTCTTACAAAATTCGTTCAGGGGCTGTGATGCCACCTGGATTGACCATATCTAGACCCGAGGCTGATTGAGACATAAGGGTGGACACTCTTGGGGCTGAGAGGTTTGGTGAGGTTGGGTGAGCAAACGCAGACGCTTTAAAGTAATACTGCGTGGTACCCATCCCATGGGTCCCAAATCTCCAGGCTCAAGGGCATCTTCCTACATCGAAAACATGCTTGAGAAACCCAGAAGATGGTCCACCGAGTGATCGGGAAAGGTTTCTAAAACGCACCTCCTTTCTCATCTCCTTGTGCTCGGGTTCGCCATTCCAGCCGCTTTACTAGCAATCTCCCTCCTTGGAGAATCAGCACCTTTAACCTCCTGTTCCATACAGGTGGCAATTTGAACTGAGGATGAACGGGAAGACGGGGAACCAATGAGAGACTAGCTCTAGGTGTTGGGACAGGCACAGGTCACTCTATTTTCCCATCAGGAAGAAGAATTAAGCACAGGCTCAGTCTGCCGCCCGGAAGCAGAATAGGGCCTAAAGCAATCCTGCGCTTTTGCGGCCAGCTCCCAAGAGAGCGAGTTGAAAAATGGAGCTCAGGGGCACTGCAATTCACAAACCTGCAGACGTATAAATGATAACTCTCGTCTACAAATATATTGAGGGAAGGCAACAACGAGGATTTGAAAGCAAGGCAGAATTGCAGGAAACAGATTTCAGGAGGCAGATTCGAATCGCCTTTAAAGCACAGGAAAAGCGGCAAAACCTCGACAATGATGCCCTTGGCCAAAAAGGGCGTATGCGTTTTTTCCTGAATATATTCAGGAAAAAACGCATACGCCCTTTTTGGCCAACCAAGCAACCTGGAAAGGCAAATCAGCGCTACAAAGAAGTCTCGCTTCCCATCGGTCAAAAGGGCCATGCTGAATAAAGTGTCAAAACCAGAAATGCAGGACAGGCCACGGAGAAACGGGAGCCTTGCTACGCTGATGGGCGGGATGTAAATTGCCAACAGCCACTCTGGAGAAGTGTACGGTGTGTCCTGAAACATTTACAAAACTCAGCTTAGAGAGCATAGGGCACTTCCACTCATGGGCGTATAAAATGGGAAAACTAAAAATCAGCAAGACACAAGCACCCCAAAGTTTAGGGCTGCTCTGTTGACAAGAACCTCCACTTCGTTACACCTTAAATATCCCAGGAAAGAGAAAAATGGATAAAGAAGTTGTGGTCCTTATGTACAATGGAATATCACTCAGCCATGAAATCAACGACATAAGGCTAATAGCAGCATGATGAGTCGATTTAGGTACGACGATTCTAAGTGAAATAAGTCACACAGAAAAAGACACTTATCATAAGATATCACTTATAGAGGGAATGTAAAAACCGCTACCCTTGAACTGAATTACAAAACAGAACAGAGTCACACGTTTAGAAAACACACTATGGCTGCCTAACGGGAAAGGTGAGGTGGGGTGATGCATAAAACAAGGGTTTCAAATTAGCTCAGATACCGTTCCATAAACCCAATATGTAATAGACAAGACCTACTACTTGCTCAGTGAACTGGACTCAACACCCCCTATTCACCGCCCAAGAATATATCTGACTAGTAAGAAACTTAAAACCTATGTATTGATATCTCTCTGTAAGTGAGTCAAGTGGGTGTAAAGCTGCATAAACACAGCAGTGAAAAGCAGCTAAACCCCATTATAAAAATCAATTAATTTTAAAAACCCGTGAAACAAAGACAGTGAAAGAGAGAGAAATTATTAAAAAATTCGTTCAGGGGCTGTGATGACACCTGGATAGACCATATCTAGACCCGCAGCTGATTGAGACATAAGGGTGGACACTCTTGGGGCTGAGAGGTTTGGTGAGGTTGGGTGAGCAAACGCAGACGCTTTAAAGTAATACTGCGTGGTACCCATCCCATGGGTCCCAAATCTCCAGGTTCAAGGGCATCTGCCTACATCGAAAACATGCATGAGAAACCCAGAAGATGGTCCACCGAGTGATCGGGAAAGGTTTCTAAAACGCACCTCATTTCTCATCTCCTTGTGCTCGGGTTCGCCATTCCAGCCGCTTTACTAGCAATCTCCCTCCTTGGAGAATCAGCACCTTTAACCTCCTGTTCCATACAGGTTGCAATTTGTCCTGAGGATGAACGGGAAGAGGGGGAACCAATGAGAGACTAGCTCTAGGTGTTGGGACAGGCACAGGTCACTCTATTTTCCCATCAGGAAGAAGAATTAACCACAGGCTCAGTCTGCCGCCCGGAAGCAGAATAGGGCCTAAAGCAATCCTGCGCTTTTGCGGCCAGCTCCCAAGAGAGCGAGTTGAAAAATGGAGCTCAGGGGCACTGCAATTCACAAACCTGCAGACGTATAAATGATAACTCTCGTCTACAAATGTATTGAGGGAAGGCAACAACGAGGATTTGAAAGCAAGGCAGAATTGCAGGAAACAGATTTCAGGAGGCAGATTCGAATCGCCTTTAAAGCACAGGAAAAGCGGCAAAACCTCGACAATGATGCCCTTGGCCAAAAAGGGCGTATGCGTTTTTTCCTGAATATATTCAGGAAAAAACGCATACGCCCTTTTTGGCCAACCAAGCAACCTGGAAAGGCAAATCAGCGCTACAAAGAAGTCTCGCTTCCCATCGGTCAAAAGGGCCATGCTGAATAAAGTGTCAAAACCAGAAATGCAGGACAGGCCACGGAGAAACGGGAGCCTTGCTACACTGATGGGCGGGATGTAAATTGCCAACAGCCACTCTGGAGAAGTGTACGGTGTGTCCTGAAACATTTACAAAACTCAGCTTAGAGAGCATAGGGCACTTCCACTCATGGGCGTATAAATTGGGAAAACTAAAAATCAGCAGGACACAAGCACCCCAAAGTTTAGGGCTGCTCTGTTGACAAGAACCTCCACTTCGTTACACCTTAAATATCCCAGGAAAGATAAAAATGGATAAAGAAGTTGTGCTCCTTATGTACAATGGAATATCACTCAGCCATGAAATCAACGTCATAAGGCTAGTAGCAGCATGATGAGTGGATTTAGGTACGACGATTCTAAGTCAAATAAGTCACACAGAAAAAGACACTTATCATAAGATATCACTTATAGAGGGAATGTAAAAACCGCTACCCTTGAACTGAATTACAAAACAGAACAGAGTCACACGGTTAGAAAACACACTATGGCTGCCTAACGGGAAAGGTGAGGTGGGGTGATGCCTAAAACAAGGGTTTCAAATTAGCTCAGATACCGTTCCATAAACCCAATACATAATAGACAAGACCTACTCCTTGCTCAGGGAACTGGACTCAACACCCCCTATTCACCGCCCAGGAATATATCTGACTAGTAAGAATCTAAAAACCTATGTATTGATATCTCTCTGTAAGTGAGTCAAGTGGGTGTAAAGCTGCATAAACACAGCAGTGAAAAGCAGCTAAACCCCATTATAAAACTCGATTAATTTTAAAAACCCGTGAAACAAAGACAGTGAAACAGAGAGAAATTCTTACAAAATTCGTTCAGGGGCTGTGATGCCACCTGGATTGACCATATCTAGACCCGAGGCTGATTGAGACATAAGGGTGGACACTCTTGGGGCTGAGAGGTTTGGTGAGGTTGGGTGAGCAAACGCAGACGCTTTAAAGTAATACTGCGTGGTACCCATCCCATGGGTCCCAAATCTCCAGGCTCAAGGGCATCTTCCTACATCGAAAACATGCTTGAGAAACCCAGAAGATGGTCCACCGAGTGATCGGGAAAGGTTTCTAAAACGCACCTCCTTTCTCATCTCCTTGTGCTCGGGTTCGCCATTCCAGCCGCTTTACTAGCAATCTCCCTCCTTGGAGAATCAGCACCTTTAACCTCCTGTTCCATACAGGTGGCAATTTGAACTGAGGATGAACGGGAAGACGGGGAACCAATGAGAGACTAGCTCTAGGTGTTGGGACAGGCACAGGTCACTCTATTTTCCCATCAGGAAGAAGACTTAACCACAGGCTCAGTCTGCCGCCCGGAAGCAGAATAGGGCCTAAAGCAATCCTGCGCTTTTGCGGCCAGCTCCCAAGAGAGCGAGTTGAAAAATGGAGCTCAGGGGCACTGCAATTCACAAACCTGCAGACTTATAAATGATAACTCTCGTCTACAAATATATTGAGGGAAGGCAACAAAGAGGATTTGAAAGCAAGGCAGAATTGCAGGAAACAGATTTCAGGAGGCAGATTCGAATCGCCTTTAAAGCACAGGAAAAGCGGCAAAACCTCGACAATGATGCCCTTGGCCAAAAAGGGCGTATGCGTTTTTTCCTGAATATATTCAGGACAAAACGCATACGCCCTTTTTGGCCAACCAAGCAACCTGGAAAGGCAAATCAGCGCTACAAAGAAGTCTCGCTTCCCATCGGTCAAAAGGGCCATGCTGAATAAAGTGTCAAAACCAGAAATGCAGGACAGGCCACGGAGAAACGGGAGCCTTGCTACGCTGATGGGCGGGATGTAAATTGCCAACAGCCACTCTGGAGAAGTGTACGGTGTGTCCTGAAACATTTACAAAACTCAGCTTAGAGAGCATAGGGCACTTCCACTCATGGGCGTATAAAATGGGAAAACTAAAAATCAGCAAGACACAAGCACCCCAAAGTTTAGGGCTGCTCTGTTGACAAGAACCTCCACTTCGTTACACCTTAAATATCCCAGGAAAGAGAAAAATGGATAAAGAAGTTGTGGTCCTTATGTACAATGGAATATCACTCAGCCATGAAATCAACGTCATAAGGCTAATAGCAGCATGATGAGTGGATTTAGGTACGACGATTCTAAGTGAAATAAGTCACACAGAAAAAGACACTTATCATAAGATATCACTTATAGAGGGAATGTAAAAACCGCTACCCTTGAACTGAATTACAAAACAGAACAGAGTCACACGTTTAGAAAACACACTATGGCTGCCTAACGGGAAAGGTGAGGTGGGGTGATGCATAAAACAAGGGTTTCAAATTAGCTCAGATACCGTTCCATAAACCCAATATGTAATAGACAAGACCTACTACTTGCTCAGTGAACTGGACTCAACACCCCCTATTCACCGCCCAAGAATATATCTGACTAGTAAGAAACTTAAAACCTATGTATTGATATCTCTCTGTAAGTGAGTCAAGTGGGTGTAAAGCTGCATAAACACAGCAGTGAAAAGCAGCTAAACCCCATTATAAAAATCAATTAATTTTAAAAACCCGTGAAACAAAGACAGTGAAAGAGAGAGAAATTATTAAAAAATTCGTTCAGGGGCTGTGATGACACCTGGATAGACCATATCTAGACCCGCAGCTGATTGAGACATAAGGGTGGACACTCTTGGGGCTGAGAGGTTTGGTGAGGTTGGGTGAGCAAACGCAGACGCTTTAAAGTAATACTGCGTGGTACCCATCCCATGGGTCCCAAATCTCCAGGTTCAAGGGCATCTGCCTACATCGAAAACATGCATGAGTAACCCAGAAGATGGTCCACCGAGTGATCGGGAAAGGTTTCTAAAACGCACCTCATTTCTCATCTCCTTGTGCTCGGGTTCGCCATTCCAGCCGCTTTACTAGCAATCTCCCTCCTTGGAGAATCAGCACCTTTAACCTCCTGTTCCATACAGGTTGCAATTTGTCCTGAGGATGAACGGGAAGAGGGGGAACCAATGAGAGACTAGCTCTAGGTGTTGGGACAGGCACAGGTCACTCTATTTTCCCATCAGGAAGAAGAATTAACCACAGGCTCAGTCTGCCGCCCGGAAGCAGAATAGGGCCTAAAGCAATCCTGCGCTTTTGCGGCCAGCTCCCAAGAGAGCGAGTTGAAAAATGGAGCTCAGGGGCACTGCAATTCACAAACCTGCAGACGTATAAATGATAACTCTCGTCTACAAATGTATTGAGGGAAGGCAACAACGAGGATTTGAAAGCAAGGCAGAATTGCAGGAAACAGATTTCAGGAGGCAGATTCGAATCGCCTTTAAAGCACAGGAAAAGCGGCAAAACCTCGACAATGATGCCCTTGGCCAAAAAGGGCGTATGCGTTTTTTCCTGAATATATTCAGGAAAAAACGCATACGCCCTTTTTGGCCAACCAAGCAACCTGGAAAGGCAAATCAGCGCTACAAAGAAGTCTCGCTTCCCATCGGTCAAAAGGGCCATGCTGAATAAAGTGTCAAAACCAGAAATGCAGGACAGGCCACGGAGAAACGGGAGCCTTGCTACACTGATGGGCGGGATGTAAATTGCCAACAGCCACTCTGGAGAAGTGTACGGTGTGTCCTGAAACATTTACAAAACTCAGCTTAGAGAGCATAGGGCACTTCCACTCATGGGCGTATAAATTGGGAAAACTAAAAATCAGCAGGACACAAGCACCCCAAAGTTTAGGGCTGCTCTGTTGACAAGAACCTCCACTTCGTTACACCTTAAATATCCCAGGAAAGATAAAAATGGATAAAGAAGTTGTGCTCCTTATGTACAATGGAATATCACTCAGCCATGAAATCAACGTCATAAGGCTAGTAGCAGCATGATGAGTGCATTTAGGTACGACGATTCTAAGTGAAATAAGTCACACAGAAAAAGACACTTATCATAAGATATCACTTATAGAGGGAATGTAAAAACCGCTACCCTTGAACTGAATTACAAAACAGAACAGAGTCACACGGTTAGAAAAGACACTATGGCTGCCTAACGGGAAAGTTGAGGTGGGGTGATGCATAAAACAAGGGTTTCAAATTAGCTCAGATACCGTTCCATAAACCCAATACGTAATAGACAAGACCTACTCCTTGCTCAGGGAACTGGACTCAACACCCCCTATTCACCGCCCAGGAATATATCTGACTAGTAAGAATCTTAAAACCTATGTATTGATATCTCTCTGTAAGTGAGTCAAGTGGGTGTAAAGCTGCATAAACACAGCAGTGAAAAGCAGCTAAACCTCATTATAAAACTCAATTAATTTTAAAAACCCGTGAAACAAAGACAGTGAAACAGAGAGAAATTCTTACAAAATTCGTTCAGGGGCTGTGATGCCACCTGGATTGACCATATCTAGACCCGAGGCTGATTGAGACATAAGGGTGGACACTCTTGGGGCTGAGAGGTTTGGTGAGGTTGGGTGAGCAAACGCAGACGCTTTAAAGTAATACTGCGTGGTACCCATCCCATGGGTCCCAAATCTCCAGGTTCAAGGGCATCTTCCTACATCGAAAACATGCATGAGAAACCCAGAAGATGGTCCACCGAGTGATCGGGAAAGGTTTCTAAAACGCACCTCCTTTCTCATCTCCTTGTGCTCGGGTTCGCCATTCCAGCCGCTTTACTAGCAATCTCCCTCCTTGGAGAATCAGCACCTTTAACCTCCTGTTCCATACAGGTGGCAATTTGAACTGAGGATGAACGGGAAGACGGGGAACCAATGAGAGACTAGCTCTAGGTGTTGGGACAGGCACAGGTCACTCTATTTTCCCATCAGGAAGAAGACTTAACCACAGGCTCAGTCTGCCGCCCGGAAGCAGAATAGGGCCTAAAGCAATCCTGCGCTTTTGCGGCCAGCTCCCAAGAGAGCGAGTTGAAAAATGGAGCTCAGGGGCACTGCAATTCACAAACCTGCAGACTTATAAATGATAACTCTCGTCTACAAATATATTGAGGGAAGGCAACAAAGAGGATTTGAAAGCAAGGCAGAATTGCAGGAAACAGATTTCAGGAGGCAGATTCGAATCGCCTTTAAAGCACAGGAAAAGCGGCAAAACCTCGACAATGATGCCCTTGGCCAAAAAGGGCGTATGCGTTTTGTCCTGAATATATTCAGGACAAAACGCATACGCCCTTTTTGGCCAACCAAGCAACCTGGAAAGGCAAATCAGCGCTACAAAGAAGTCTCGCTTCCCATCGGTCAAAAGGGCCATGCTGAATAAAGTGTCAAAACCAGAAATGCAGGACAGGCCACGGAGAAACGGGAGCCTTGCTACGCTGATGGGCGGGATGTAAATTGCCAACAGCCACTCTGGAGAAGTGTACGGTGTGTCCTGAAACATTTACAAAACTCAGCTTAGAGAGCATAGGGCACTTCCACTCATGGGCGTATAAAATGGGAAAACTAAAAATCAGCAAGACACAAGCACCCCAAAGTTTAGGGCTGCTCTGTTGACAAGAACCTCCACTTCGTTACACCTTAAATATCCCAGGAAAGAGAAAAATGGATAAAGAAGTTGTGCTCCTTATGTACAAAGGAATATCACTCAGCCATGAAATCAACGTCATAAGGCTAGTAGCAGCATGATGAGTGGATTTAGGTACGACGATTCTAAGTCAAATAAGTCACACAGAAAAAGACACTTATCATAAGATATCACTTATAGAGGGAATGTAAAAACCGCTACCCTTGAACTGAATTACAAAACAGAACAGAGTCACACGGTTAGAAAAGACACTATGGCTGCCTAACGGGAAAGGTGAGGTGGGCTGATGCCTAAAACAAGGGTTTCAAATTAGCTCAGATACCGTTCCATAAACCCAATACGTAATAGACAAGACCTACTCCTTGCTCAGGGAACTGGACTCAACACCCCCTATTCACCGCCCAGGAATATATCTGACTAGTAAGAATCTTAAAACCTATGTATTGATATCTCTCTGTAAGTGAGTCAAGTGGGTGTAAAGCTGCATAAACACAGCAGTGAAAAGCAGCTAAACCCCATTATAAAACTCAATTAATTTTAAAAACCCGTGAAACAAAGACAGTGAAAGAGAGAGAAATTCTTACAAAATTCGTTCAGGGGCTGTGATGCCACCTGGATTGACCATATCTAGACCCGAGGCTGATTGAGACATAAGGGTGGACACTCTTGGGGCTGAGAGGTTTGGTGAGGTTGGGTGAGCAAACGCAGACGCTTTAAAGTAATACTGCGTGGTACCCATCCCATGGGTCCCAAATCTCCAGGCTCAAGGGCATCTTCCTACATCGAAAACATGCTTGAGAAACCCAGAAGATGGTCCACCGAGTGATCGGGAAAGGTTTCTAAAACGCACCTCCTTTCTCATCTCCTTGTGCTCGGGTTCGCCATTCCAGCCGCTTTACTAGCAATCTCCCTCCTTGGAGAATCAGCACCTTTAACCTCCTGTTCCATACAGGTGGCAATTTGAACTGAGGATGAACGGGAAGACGGGGAACCAATGAGAGACTAGCTCTAGGTGTTGGGACAGGCACAGGTCACTCTATTTTCCCATCAGGAAGAAGAATTAAGCACAGGCTCAGTCTGCCGCCCGGAAGCAGAATAGGGCCTAAAGCAATCCTGCGCTTTTGCGGCCAGCTCCCAAGAGAGCGAGTTGAAAAATGGAGCTCAGGGGCACTGCAATTCACAAACCTGCAGACGTATAAATGATAACTCTCGTCTACAAATATATTGAGGGAAGGCAACAACGAGGATTTGAAAGCAAGGCAGAATTGCAGGAAACAGATTTCAGGAGGCAGATTCGAATCGCCTTTAAAGCACAGGAAAAGCGGCAAAACCTCGACAATGATGCCCTTGGCCAAAAAGGGCGTATGCGTTTTTTCCTGAATATATTCAGGACAAAACGCATACGCCCTTTTTGGCCAACCAAGCAACCTGGAAAGGCAAATCAGCGCTACAAAGAAGTCTCGCTTCCCATCGGTCAAAAGGGCCATGCTGAATAAAGTGTCAAAACCAGAAATGCAGGACAGGCCACGGAGAAACGGGAGCCTTGCTACGCTGATGGGCGGGATGTAAATTGCCAACAGCCACTCTGGAGAAGTGTACGGTGTGTCCTGAAACATTTACAAAACTCAGCTTAGAGAGCATAGGGCACTTCCACTCATGGGCGTATAAAATGGGAAAACTAAAAATCAGCAAGACACAAGCACCCCAAAGTTTAGGGCTGCTCTGTTGACAAGAACCTCCACTTCGTTACACCTTAAATATCCCAGGAAAGAGAAAAATGGATAAAGAAGTTGTGGTCCTTATGTACAATGGAATATCACTCAGCCATGAAATCAACGTCATAAGGCTAATAGCAGCATGATGAGTGGATTTAGGTACGACGATTCTAAGTGAAATATGTCACACAGAAAAAGACACTTATCATAAGATATCACTTATAGAGGGAATGTAAAAACCGCTACCCTTGAACTGAATTACAAAACAGAACAGAGTCACACGTTTAGAAAACACACTATGGCTGCCTAACGGGAAAGGTGAGGTGGGGTGATGCATAAAACAAGGGTTTCAAATTAGCTCAGATACCGTTCCATAAACCCAATATGTAATAGACAAGACCTACTACTTGCTCAGTGAACTGGACTCAACACCCCCTATTCACCGCCCAAGAATATATCTGACTAGTAAGAAACTTAAAACCTATGTATTGATATCTCTCTGTAAGTGAGTCAAGTGGGTGTAAAGCTGCATAAACACAGCAGTGAAAAGCAGCTAAACCCCATTATAAAAATCAATTAATTTTAAAAACCCGTGAAACAAAGACAGTGAAAGAGAGAGAAATTATTACAAAATTCGTTCAGGGGCTGTGATGACACCTGGATAGACCATATCTAGACCCGCAGCTGATTGAGACATAAGGGTGGACACTCTTGGGGCTGAGAGTTTTGGTGAGGTTGGGTGAGCAAACGCAGACCCTTTACAGTAATACTGCGTGGTACCCAACCCAAGGGTCCCAAATCTCCAGGTTCAAGGGTATCTTCCTACATCGAAAACATGCATGAGAAACCCAGAAGATGGTACACCGAGTGATCGGGAAAGGTTTCTAAAACGCACCTCATTTCTCATCTCCTTGTGCTTGGGTTCGCCATTCCAGCCGTTTTACTAGCAATCTCCCTCCTTGGAGAATCAGCACCTTTAACCTCCTGTTCCATACAGGTTGCAATTTGTCCTGAGGATGTACGGGAAGAGGGGGAACCAATGAGAGACTAGCTCTATGTGTTGGGACAGGCACAAGTCACTCTATTTTCCCATCAGGAAGAAGAATTAACCACAGGCTCATTCTGCCGCCCGGAAGCAGAATAGGGCCTAAAGCAATCCTGCGCTTTTGCGGCCAGCTCCCAAGAGAGCGAGTTGAAAAATGGAGCTCAGGGTCACTGCAATTCACAAACCTGCAGACTTATAAATGATAACTCTCGTCTACAAATATATTGAGGGAAGGCAACAAAGAGGATTTGAAAGCAAGGCAGAATTGCAGGAAACAGATTTCAGGAGGCAGATTCGAATCGCCTTTAAAGCACAGGAAAAGCGGCAAAACCTCGACAATGATGCCCTTGGCCAAAAAGGGCGTATGCGTTTTTTCCTGAATATATTCAGGAAAAAACGCATACGCCCTTTTTTGCCAACCAAGCAACCTGGAAAGGCAAATCAGCGCTACAAAGAAGGCTCGCTTCCCGTCGGTCAAAAGGGCCATGCTGAATAAAGTTTCAAAACCAGAAATGCAGGACAGGCCATGGAGAAACGGGAGCCTTGCTACGCTGATGGGCAGGATGTAAATTGCCAACAGCCACTCTGGAGAAGTTTACGGTGTGTCCTGAAACATCTACAAAACTCAGCTTAGAGAGCATAGGGCACTTCCACTCATGGGCGTATAAATTGGGAAAACTAAAAATCAGCAAGACACAGGCACCCCAAAGTTTAGGGCTGCTCTGTTGACAAGAACCTCCACTTCGTTACACCTTAAATATCCCAGGAAAGAGAAAAATGGATAAAGAAGTTGTGGTCCTTATGTACAATGGAATATCACTCAGCCATGAAATCAACGTCATAAGGCTAGTAGCAGCATGATGAGTGGATTTAGGTACGACGATTCTAAGTGAAATAAGTCACACAGAAAAAGACACTTATCGTAAGATATCACTTGTAGAGGGAATGTAAAAATCGCTACCCTTGAACTGAATTACAAAACAGAACAGAGGCACACTTTAGAAAACACACTATGGCTGCTTATCGGGAAAGGTGAGGTGGGGTGATGCATAAAACAAGGGTTTCAAATTAGATCAGATACCGTTCCATAAACCCAATATGTAATAGACAAGACCTACTCCTTGCTCAGGGAACTGGACTCAACACCCCCTATTCACCGCCCAGGAATATATCTGACTAGTAAGAATCTTAAAACCTATGTATTGATATCTCTCTGTAAGTGAGTCAAGTGGGTGTAAAGCTGCATAAACACAGCAGTGAAAAGCAGCTAAACCCCATTATAAAACTCAATTAATTTTAAAAACCCGTGAAACAAAGACAGTGAAACAGAGAGAAATTCTTACAAAATTCGTTCAGGGGCTGTGATGCCACCTGGATTGACCATATCTAGACCCGAGGCTGATTGAGACATAAGGGTGGACACTCTTGGGGCTGAGAGGTTTGGTGAGGTTGGGTGAGCAAACGCAGACGCTTTAAAGTAATACTGCGTGGTACCCATCCCATGGGTCCCAAATCTCCAGGTTCAAGGGCATCTTCCTACATCGAAAACATGCATGAGAAACCCAGAAGATGGTCCACCGAGTGATCGGGAAAGGTTTCTAAAACGCACCTCCTTTCTCATCTCCTTGTGCTCGGGTTCGCCATTCCAGCCGCTTTACTAGCAATCTCCCTCCTTGGAGAATCAGCACCTTTAACCTCCTGTTCCATACAGGTGGCAATTTGAACTGAGGATGAACGGGAAGACGGGGAACCAATGAGAGACTAGCTCTAGGTGTTGGGACAGGCACAGGTCACTCTATTTTCCCATCAGGAAGAAGACTTAACCACAGGCTCAGTCTGCCGCCCGGAAGCAGAATAGGGCCTAAAGCAATCCTGCGCTTTTGCGGCCAGCTCCCAAGAGAGCGAGTTGAAAAATGGAGCTCAGGGGCACTGCAATTCACAAACCTGCAGACTTATAAATGATAACTCTCGTCTACAAATATATTGAGGGAAGGCAACAAAGAGGATTTGAAAGCAAGGCAGAATTGCAGGAAACAGATTTCAGGAGGCAGATTCGAATCGCCTTTAAAGCACAGGAAAAGCGGCAAAACCTCGACAATGATGCCCTTGGCCAAAAAGGGCGTATGCGTTTTTTCCTGAATATATTCAGGACAAAACGCATACGCCCTTTTTGGCCAACCAAGCAACCTGGAAAGGCAAATCAGCGCTACAAAGAAGTCTCGCTTCCCATCGGTCAAAAGGGCCATGCTGAATAAAGTGTCAAAACCAGAAATGCAGGACAGGCCACGGAGAAACGGGAGCCTTGCTACGCTGATGGGCGGGATGTAAATTGCCAACAGCCACTCTGGAGAAGTGTACGGTGTGTCCTGAAACATTTACAAAACTCAGCTTAGAGAGCATAGGGCACTTCCACTCATGGGCGTATAAAATGGGAAAACTAAAAATCAGCAAGACACAAGCACCCCAAAGTTTAGGGCTGCTCTGTTGACAAGAACCTCCACTTCGTTACACCTTAAATATCCCAGGAAAGAGAAAAATGGATAAAGAAGTTGTGGTCCTTATGTACAATGGAATATCACTCAGCCATGAAATCAACGTCATAAGGCTAATAGCAGCATGATGAGTGGATTTAGGTACGACGATTCTAAGTGAAATAAGTCACACAGAAAAAGACACTTATCATAAGATATCACTTATAGAGGGAATGTAAAAACCGCTACCCTTGAACTGAATTACAAAACAGAACAGAGTCACACGTTTAGAAAACACACTATGGCTGCCTAACGGGAAAGGTGAGGTGGGGTGATGCATAAAACAAGGGTTTCAAATTAGCTCAGATACCGTTCCATAAACCCAATATGTAATAGACAAGACCTACTACTTGCTCAGTGAACTGGACTCAACACCCCCTATTCACCGCCCAGGAATATATCTGACTAGTAAGAATCTTAAAACCTATGTATTGATATCTCTCTGTAAGTGAGTCAAGTGGGTGTAAAGCTGCATAAACACAGCAGTGAAAAGCAGCTAAACCTCATTATAAAACTCAATTAATTTTAAAAACCCGTGAAACAAAGACAGTGAAACAGAGAGAAATTCTTACAAAATTCGTTCAGGGGCTGTGATGCCACCTGGATTGACCATATCTAGACCCGAGGCTGATTGAGACATAAGGGTGGACACTCTTGGGGCTGAGAGGTTTGGTGAGGTTGGGTGAGCAAACGCAGACGCTTTAAAGTAATACTGCGTGGTACCCATCCCATGGGTCCCAAATCTCCAGGTTCAAGGGCATCTTCCTACATCGAAAACATGCATGAGAAACCCAGAAGATGGTCCACCGAGTGATCGGGAAAGGTTTCTAAAACGCACCTCCTTTCTCATCTCCTTGTGCTCGGGTTCGCCATTCCAGCCGCTTTACTAGCAATCTCCCTCCTTGGAGAATCAGCACCTTTAACCTCCTGTTCCATACAGGTGGCAATTTGAACTGAGGATGAACGGGAAGACGGGGAACCAATGAGAGACTAGCTCTAGGTGTTGGGACAGGCACAGGTCACTCTATTTTCCCATCAGGAAGAAGACTTAACCACAGGCTCAGTCTGCCGCCCGGAAGCAGAATAGGGCCTAAAGCAATCCTGCGCTTTTGCGGCCAGCTCCCAAGAGAGCGAGTTGAAAAATGGAGCTCAGGGGCACTGCAATTCACAAACCTGCAGACTTATAAATGATAACTCTCGTCTACAAATATATTGAGGGAAGGCAACAAAGAGGATTTGAAAGCAAGGCAGAATTGCAGGAAACAGATTTCAGGAGGCAGATTCGAATCGCCTTTAAAGCACAGGAAAAGCGGCAAAACCTCGACAATGATGCCCTTGGCCAAAAAGGGCGTATGCGTTTTTTCCTGAATATATTCAGGACAAAACGCATACGCCCTTTTTGGCCAACCAAGCAACCTGGAAAGGCAAATCAGCGCTACAAAGAAGTCTCGCTTCCCATCGGTCAAAAGGGCCATGCTGAATAAAGTGTCAAAACCAGAAATGCAGGACAGGCCACGGAGAAACGGGAGCCTTGCTACGCTGATGGGCGGGATGTAAATTGCCAACAGCCACTCTGGAGAAGTGTACGGTGTGTCCTGAAACATTTACAAAACTCAGCTTAGAGAGCATAGGGCACTTCCACTCATGGGCGTATAAAATGGGAAAACTAAAAATCAGCAAGACACAAGCACCCCAAAGTTTAGGGCTGCTCTGTTGACAAGAACCTCCACTTCGTTACACCTTAAATATCCCAGGAAAGAGAAAAATGGATAAAGAAGTTGTGGTCCTTATGTACAATGGAATATCACTCAGCCATGAAATCAACGTCATAAGGCTAATAGCAGCATGATGAGTGGATTTAGGTACGACGATTCTAAGTGAAATAAGTCACACAGAAAAAGACACTTATCATAAGATATCACTTATAGAGGGAATGTAAAAACCGCTACCCTTGAACTGAATTACAAAACAGAACAGAGTCACACGGTTAGAAAACACACTATGGCTGCCTAACGGGAAAGGTGAGGTGGGGTGATGCCTAAAACAAGGGTTTCAAATTAGCTCAGATACCGTTCCATAAACCCAATACATAATAGACAAGACCTACTCCTTGCTCAGGGAACTGGACTCAACACCCCCTATTCACCGCCCAGGAATATATCTGACTAGTAAGAATCTAAAAACCTATGTATTGATATCTCTCTGTAAGTGAGTCAAGTGGGTGTAAAGCTGCATAAACACAGCAGTGAAAAGCAGCTAAACCCCATTATAAAACTCGATTAATTTTAAAAACCCGTGAAACAAAGACAGTGAAACAGAGAGAAATTCTTACAAAATTCGTTCAGGGGCTGTGATGCCACCTGGATTGACCATATCTAGACCCGAGGCTGATTGAGACATAAGGGTGGACACTCTTGGGGCTGAGAGGTTTGGTGAGGTTGGGTGAGCAAACGCAGACGCTTTAAAGTAATACTGCGTGGTACCCATCCCATGGGTCCCAAATCTCCAGGCTCAAGGGCATCTTCCTACATCGAAAACATGCTTGAGAAACCCAGAAGATGGTCCACCGAGTGATCGGGAAAGGTTTCTAAAACGCACCTCCTTTCTCATCTCCTTGTGCTCGGGTTCGCCATTCCAGCCGCTTTACTAGCAATCTCCCTCCTTGGAGAATCAGCACCTTTAACCTCCTGTTCCATACAGGTGGCAATTTGAACTGAGGATGAACGGGAAGACGGGGAACCAATGAGAGACTAGCTCTAGGTGTTGGGACAGGCACAGGTCACTCTATTTTCCCATCAGGAAGAAGACTTAACCACAGGCTCAGTCTGCCGCCCGGAAGCAGAATAGGGCCTAAAGCAATCCTGCGCTTTTGCGGCCAGCTCCCAAGAGAGCGAGTTGAAAAATGGAGCTCAGGGGCACTGCAATTCACAAACCTGCAGACTTATAAATGATAACTCTCGTCTACAAATATATTGAGGGAAGGCAACAAAGAGGATTTGAAAGCAAGGCAGAATTGCAGGAAACAGATTTCAGGAGGCAGATTCGAATCGCCTTTAAAGCACAGGAAAAGCGGCAAAACCTCGACAATGATGCCCTTGGCCAAAAAGGGCGTATGCGTTTTTTCCTGAATATATTCAGGACAAAACGCATACGCCCTTTTTGGCCAACCAAGCAACCTGGAAAGGCAAATCAGCGCTACAAAGAAGTCTCGCTTCCCATCGGTCAAAAGGGCCATGCTGAATAAAGTGTCAAAACCAGAAATGCAGGACAGGCCACGGAGAAACGGGAGCCTTGCTACGCTGATGGGCGGGATGTAAATTGCCAACAGCCACTCTGGAGAAGTGTACGGTGTGTCCTGAAACATTTACAAAACTCAGCTTAGAGAGCATAGGGCACTTCCACTCATGGGCGTATAAAATGGGAAAACTAAAAATCAGCAAGACACAAGCACCCCAAAGTTTAGGGCTGCTCTGTTGACAAGAACCTCCACTTCGTTACACCTTAAATATCCCAGGAAAGAGAAAAATGGATAAAGAAGTTGTGGTCCTTATGTACAATGGAATATCACTCAGCCATGAAATCAACGTCATAAGGCTAATAGCAGCATGATGAGTGGATTTAGGTACGACGATTCTAAGTGAAATAAGTCACACAGAAAAAGACACTTATCATAAGATATCACTTATAGAGGGAATGTAAAAACCGCTACCCTTGAACTGAATTACAAAACAGAACAGAGTCACACGTTTAGAAAACACACTATGGCTGCCTAACGGGAAAGGTGAGGTGGGGTGATGCATAAAACAAGGGTTTCAAATTAGCTCAGATACCGTTCCATAAACCCAATATGTAATAGACAAGACCTACTACTTGCTCAGTGAACTGGACTCAACACCCCCTATTCACCGCCCAAGAATATATCTGACTAGTAAGAAACTTAAAACCTATGTATTGATATCTCTCTGTAAGTGAGTCAAGTGGGTGTAAAGCTGCATAAACACAGCAGTGAAAAGCAGCTAAACCCCATTATAAAAATCAATTAATTTTAAAAACCCGTGAAACAAAGACAGTGAAAGAGAGAGAAATTATTAAAAAATTCGTTCAGGGGCTGTGATGACACCTGGATAGACCATATCTAGACCCGCAGCTGATTGAGACATAAGGGTGGACACTCTTGGGGCTGAGAGGTTTGGTGAGGTTGGGTGAGCAAACGCAGACGCTTTAAAGTAATACTGCGTGGTACCCATCCCATGGGTCCCAAATCTCCAGGTTCAAGGGCATCTGCCTACATCGAAAACATGCATGAGTAACCCAGAAGATGGTCCACCGAGTGATCGGGAAAGGTTTCTAAAACGCACCTCATTTCTCATCTCCTTGTGCTCGGGTTCGCCATTCCAGCCGCTTTACTAGCAATCTCCCTCCTTGGAGAATCAGCACCTTTAACCTCCTGTTCCATACAGGTTGCAATTTGTCCTGAGGATGAACGGGAAGAGGGGGAACCAATGAGAGACTAGCTCTAGGTGTTGGGACAGGCACAGGTCACTCTATTTTCCCATCAGGAAGAAGAATTAACCACAGGCTCAGTCTGCCGCCCGGAAGCAGAATAGGGCCTAAAGCAATCCTGCGCTTTTGCGGCCAGCTCCCAAGAGAGCGAGTTGAAAAATGGAGCTCAGGGGCACTGCAATTCACAAACCTGCAGACGTATAAATGATAACTCTCGTCTACAAATGTATTGAGGGAAGGCAACAACGAGGATTTGAAAGCAAGGCAGAATTGCAGGAAACAGATTTCAGGAGGCAGATTCGAATCGCCTTTAAAGCACAGGAAAAGCGGCAAAACCTCGACAATGATGCCCTTGGCCAAAAAGGGCGTATGCGTTTTTTCCTGAATATATTCAGGAAAAAACGCATACGCCCTTTTTGGCCAACCAAGCAACCTGGAAAGGCAAATCAGCGCTACAAAGAAGTCTCGCTTCCCATCGGTCAAAAGGGCCATGCTGAATAAAGTGTCAAAACCAGAAATGCAGGACAGGCCACGGAGAAACGGGAGCCTTGCTACACTGATGGGCGGGATGTAAATTGCCAACAGCCACTCTGGAGAAGTGTACGGTGTGTCCTGAAACATTTACAAAACTCAGCTTAGAGAGCATAGGGCACTTCCACTCATGGGCGTATAAATTGGGAAAACTAAAAATCAGCAGGACACAAGCACCCCAAAGTTTAGGGCTGCTCTGTTGACAAGAACCTCCACTTCGTTACACCTTAAATATCCCAGGAAAGATAAAAATGGATAAAGAAGTTGTGCTCCTTATGTACAATGGAATATCACTCAGCCATGAAATCAACGTCATAAGGCTAGTAGCAGCATGATGAGTGCATTTAGGTACGACGATTCTAAGTGAAATAAGTCACACAGAAAAAGACACTTATCATAAGATATCACTTATAGAGGGAATGTAAAAACCGCTACCCTTGAACTGAATTACAAAACAGAACAGAGTCACACGGTTAGAAAAGACACTATGGCTGCCTAACGGGAAAGTTGAGGTGGGGTGATGCATAAAACAAGGGTTTCAAATTAGCTCAGATACCGTTCCATAAACCCAATACGTAATAGACAAGACCTACTCCTTGCTCAGGGAACTGGACTCAACACCCCCTATTCACCGCCCAGGAATATATCTGACTAGTAAGAATCTTAAAACCTATGTATTGATATCTCTCTGTAAGTGAGTCAAGTGGGTGTAAAGCTGCATAAACACAGCAGTGAAAAGCAGCTAAACCTCATTATAAAACTCAATTAATTTTAAAAACCCGTGAAACAAAGACAGTGAAACAGAGAGAAATTCTTACAAAATTCGTTCAGGGGCTGTGATGCCACCTGGATTGACCATATCTAGACCCGAGGCTGATTGAGACATAAGGGTGGACACTCTTGGGGCTGAGAGGTTTGGTGAGGTTGGGTGAGCAAACGCAGACGCTTTAAAGTAATACTGCGTGGTACCCATCCCATGGGTCCCAAATCTCCAGGTTCAAGGGCATCTTCCTACATCGAAAACATGCATGAGAAACCCAGAAGATGGTCCACCGAGTGATCGGGAAAGGTTTCTAAAACGCACCTCCTTTCTCATCTCCTTGTGCTCGGGTTCGCCATTCCAGCCGCTTTACTAGCAATCTCCCTCCTTGGAGAATCAGCACCTTTAACCTCCTGTTCCATACAGGTGGCAATTTGAACTGAGGATGAACGGGAAGACGGGGAACCAATGAGAGACTAGCTCTAGGTGTTGGGACAGGCACAGGTCACTCTATTTTCCCATCAGGAAGAAGACTTAACCACAGGCTCAGTCTGCCGCCCGGAAGCAGAATAGGGCCTAAAGCAATCCTGCGCTTTTGCGGCCAGCTCCCAAGAGAGCGAGTTGAAAAATGGAGCTCAGGGGCACTGCAATTCACAAACCTGCAGACTTATAAATGATAACTCTCGTCTACAAATATATTGAGGGAAGGCAACAAAGAGGATTTGAAAGCAAGGCAGAATTGCAGGAAACAGATTTCAGGAGGCAGATTCGAATCGCCTTTAAAGCACAGGAAAAGCGGCAAAACCTCGACAATGATGCCCTTGGCCAAAAAGGGCGTATGCGTTTTGTCCTGAATATATTCAGGACAAAACGCATACGCCCTTTTTGGCCAACCAAGCAACCTGGAAAGGCAAATCAGCGCTACAAAGAAGTCTCGCTTCCCATCGGTCAAAAGGGCCATGCTGAATAAAGTGTCAAAACCAGAAATGCAGGACAGGCCACGGAGAAACGGGAGCCTTGCTACGCTGATGGGCGGGATGTAAATTGCCAACAGCCACTCTGGAGAAGTGTACGGTGTGTCCTGAAACATTTACAAAACTCAGCTTAGAGAGCATAGGGCACTTCCACTCATGGGCGTATAAAATGGGAAAACTAAAAATCAGCAAGACACAAGCACCCCAAAGTTTAGGGCTGCTCTGTTGACAAGAACCTCCACTTCGTTACACCTTAAATATCCCAGGAAAGAGAAAAATGGATAAAGAAGTTGTGCTCCTTATGTACAAAGGAATATCACTCAGCCATGAAATCAACGTCATAAGGCTAGTAGCAGCATGATGAGTGGATTTAGGTACGACGATTCTAAGTCAAATAAGTCACACAGAAAAAGACACTTATCATAAGATATCACTTATAGAGGGAATGTAAAAACCGCTACCCTTGAACTGAATTACAAAACAGAACAGAGTCACACGGTTAGAAAAGACACTATGGCTGCCTAACGGGAAAGGTGAGGTGGGCTGATGCCTAAAACAAGGGTTTCAAATTAGCTCAGATACCGTTCCATAAACCCAATACGTAATAGACAAGACCTACTCCTTGCTCAGGGAACTGGACTCAACACCCCCTATTCACCGCCCAGGAATATATCTGACTAGTAAGAATCTTAAAACCTATGTATTGATATCTCTCTGTAAGTGAGTCAAGTGGGTGTAAAGCTGCATAAACACAGCAGTGAAAAGCAGCTAAACCCCATTATAAAACTCAATTAATTTTAAAAACCCGTGAAACAAAGACAGTGAAAGAGAGAGAAATTCTTACAAAATTCGTTCAGGGGCTGTGATGCCACCTGGATTGACCATATCTAGACCCGAGGCTGATTGAGACATAAGGGTGGACACTCTTGGGGCTGAGAGGTTTGGTGAGGTTGGGTGAGCAAACGCAGACGCTTTAAAGTAATACTGCGTGGTACCCATCCCATGGGTCCCAAATCTCCAGGCTCAAGGGCATCTTCCTACATCGAAAACATGCTTGAGAAACCCAGAAGATGGTCCACCGAGTGATCGGGAAAGGTTTCTAAAACGCACCTCCTTTCTCATCTCCTTGTGCTCGGGTTCGCCATTCCAGCCGCTTTACTAGCAATCTCCCTCCTTGGAGAATCAGCACCTTTAACCTCCTGTTCCATACAGGTGGCAATTTGAACTGAGGATGAACGGGAAGACGGGGAACCAATGAGAGACTAGCTCTAGGTGTTGGGACAGGCACAGGTCACTCTATTTTCCCATCAGGAAGAAGAATTAAGCACAGGCTCAGTCTGCCGCCCGGAAGCAGAATAGGGCCTAAAGCAATCCTGCGCTTTTGCGGCCAGCTCCCAAGAGAGCGAGTTGAAAAATGGAGCTCAGGGGCACTGCAATTCACAAACCTGCAGACGTATAAATGATAACTCTCGTCTACAAATATATTGAGGGAAGGCAACAACGAGGATTTGAAAGCAAGGCAGAATTGCAGGAAACAGATTTCAGGAGGCAGATTCGAATCGCCTTTAAAGCACAGGAAAAGCGGCAAAACCTCGACAATGATGCCCTTGGCCAAAAAGGGCGTATGCGTTTTTTCCTGAATATATTCAGGACAAAACGCATACGCCCTTTTTGGCCAACCAAGCAACCTGGAAAGGCAAATCAGCGCTACAAAGAAGTCTCGCTTCCCATCGGTCAAAAGGGCCATGCTGAATAAAGTGTCAAAACCAGAAATGCAGGACAGGCCACGGAGAAACGGGAGCCTTGCTACGCTGATGGGCGGGATGTAAATTGCCAACAGCCACTCTGGAGAAGTGTACGGTGTGTCCTGAAACATTTACAAAACTCAGCTTAGAGAGCATAGGGCACTTCCACTCATGGGCGTATAAAATGGGAAAACTAAAAATCAGCAAGACACAAGCACCCCAAAGTTTAGGGCTGCTCTGTTGACAAGAACCTCCACTTCGTTACACCTTAAATATCCCAGGAAAGAGAAAAATGGATAAAGAAGTTGTGGTCCTTATGTACAATGGAATATCACTCAGCCATGAAATCAACGTCATAAGGCTAATAGCAGCATGATGAGTGGATTTAGGTACGACGATTCTAAGTGAAATAAGTCACACAGAAAAAGACACTTATCATAAGATATCACTTATAGAGGGAATGTAAAAACCGCTACCCTTGAACTGAATTACAAAACAGAACAGAGTCACACGTTTAGAAAACACACTATGGCTGCCTAACGGGAAAGGTGAGGTGGGGTGATGCATAAAACAAGGGTTTCAAATTAGCTCAGATACCGTTCCATAAACCCAATATGTAATAGACAAGACCTACTACTTGCTCAGTGAACTGGACTCAACACCCCCTATTCACCGCCCAAGAATATATCTGACTAGTAAGAAACTTAAAACCTATGTATTGATATCTCTCTGTAAGTGAGTCAAGTGGGTGTAAAGCTGCATAAACACAGCAGTGAAAAGCAGCTAAACCCCATTATAAAAATCAATTAATTTTAAAAACCCGTGAAACAAAGACAGTGAAAGAGAGAGAAATTATTACAAAATTCGTTCAGGGGCTGTGATGACACCTGGATAGACCATATCTAGACCCGCAGCTGATTGAGACATAAGGGTGGACACTCTTGGGGCTGAGAGTTTTGGTGAGGTTGGGTGAGCAAACGCAGACCCTTTACAGTAATACTGCGTGGTACCCAACCCAAGGGTCCCAAATCTCCAGGTTCAAGGGTATCTTCCTACATCGAAAACATGCATGAGAAACCCAGAAGATGGTACACCGAGTGATCGGGAAAGGTTTCTAAAACGCACCTCATTTCTCATCTCCTTGTGCTTGGGTTCGCCATTCCAGCCGTTTTACTAGCAATCTCCCTCCTTGGAGAATCAGCACCTTTAACCTCCTGTTCCATACAGGTTGCAATTTGTCCTGAGGATGTACGGGAAGAGGGGGAACCAATGAGAGACTAGCTCTATGTGTTGGGACAGGCACAGGTCACTCTATTTTCCCATCAGGAAGAAGAATTAACCACAGGCTCATTCTGCCGCCCGGAAGCAGAATAGGGCCTAAAGCAATCCTGCGCTTTTGCGGCCAGCTCCCAAGAGAGCGAGTTGAAAAATGGAGCTCAGGGTCACTGCAATTCACAAACCTGCAGACTTATAAATGATAACTCTCGTCTACAAATATATTGAGGGAAGGCAACAAAGAGGATTTGAAAGCAAGGCAGAATTGCAGGAAACAGATTTCAGGAGGCAGATTCGAATCGCCTTTAAAGCACAGGAAAAGCGGCAAAACCTCGACAATGATGCCCTTGGCCAAAAAGGGCGTATGCGTTTTTTCCTGAATATATTCAGGAAAAAACGCATACGCCCTTTTTTGCCAACCAAGCAACCTGGAAAGGCAAATCAGCGCTACAAAGAAGGCTCGCTTCCCGTCGGTCAAAAGGGCCATGCTGAATAAAGTTTCAAAACCAGAAATGCAGGACAGGCCATGGAGAAACGGGAGCCTTGCTACGCTGATGGGCAGGATGTAAATTGCCAACAGCCACTCTGGAGAAGTTTACGGTGTGTCCTGAAACATCTACAAAACTCAGCTTAGAGAGCATAGGGCACTTCCACTCATGGGCGTATAAATTGGGAAAACTAAAAATCAGCAAGACACAGGCACCCCAAAGTTTAGGGCTGCTCTGTTGACAAGAACCTCCACTTCGTTACACCTTAAATATCCCAGGAAAGAGAAAAATGGATAAAGAAGTTGTGGTCCTTATGTACAATGGAATATCACTCAGCCATGAAATCAACGTCATAAGGCTAGTAGCAGCATGATGAGTGGATTTAGGTACGACGATTCTAAGTGAAATAAGTCACACAGAAAAAGACACTTATCGTAAGATATCACTTGTAGAGGGAATGTAAAAATCGCTACCCTTGAACTGAATTACAAAACAGAACAGAGGCACACTTTAGAAAACACACTATGGCTGCTTATCGGGAAAGGTGAGGTGGGGTGATGCATAAAACAAGGGTTTCAAATTAGATCAGATACCGTTCCATAAACCCAATATGTAATAGACAAGACCTACTCCTTGCTCAGGGAACTGGACTCAACACCCCCTATTCACCGCCCAGGAATATATCTGACTAGTAAGAATCTTAAAACCTATGTATTGATATCTCTCTGTAAGTGAGTCAAGTGGGTGTAAAGCTGCATAAACACAGCAGTGAAAAGCAGCTAAACCCCATTATAAAACTCAATTAATTTTAAAAACCCGTGAAACAAAGACAGTGAAACAGAGAGAAATTCTTACAAAATTCGTTCAGGGGCTGTGATGCCACCTGGATTGACCATATCTAGACCCGAGGCTGATTGAGACATAAGGGTGGACACTCTTGGGGCTGAGAGGTTTGGTGAGGTTGGGTGAGCAAACGCAGACGCTTTAAAGTAATACTGCGTGGTACCCATCCCATGGGTCCCAAATCTCCAGGTTCAAGGGCATCTTCCTACATCGAAAACATGCATGAGAAACCCAGAAGATGGTCCACCGAGTGATCGGGAAAGGTTTCTAAAACGCACCTCCTTTCTCATCTCCTTGTGCTCGGGTTCGCCATTCCAGCCGCTTTACTAGCAATCTCCCTCCTTGGAGAATCAGCACCTTTAACCTCCTGTTCCATACAGGTGGCAATTTGAACTGAGGATGAACGGGAAGACGGGGAACCAATGAGAGACTAGCTCTAGGTGTTGGGACAGGCACAGGTCACTCTATTTTCCCATCAGGAAGAAGACTTAACCACAGGCTCAGTCTGCCGCCCGGAAGCAGAATAGGGCCTAAAGCAATCCTGCGCTTTTGCGGCCAGCTCCCAAGAGAGCGAGTTGAAAAATGGAGCTCAGGGGCACTGCAATTCACAAACCTGCAGACTTATAAATGATAACTCTCGTCTACAAATATATTGAGGGAAGGCAACAAAGAGGATTTGAAAGCAAGGCAGAATTGCAGGAAACAGATTTCAGGAGGCAGATTCGAATCGCCTTTAAAGCACAGGAAAAGCGGCAAAACCTCGACAATGATGCCCTTGGCCAAAAAGGGCGTATGCGTTTTTTCCTGAATATATTCAGGACAAAACGCATACGCCCTTTTTGGCCAACCAAGCAACCTGGAAAGGCAAATCAGCGCTACAAAGAAGTCTCGCTTCCCATCGGTCAAAAGGGCCATGCTGAATAAAGTGTCAAAACCAGAAATGCAGGACAGGCCACGGAGAAACGGGAGCCTTGCTACGCTGATGGGCGGGATGTAAATTGCCAACAGCCACTCTGGAGAAGTGTACGGTGTGTCCTGAAACATTTACAAAACTCAGCTTAGAGAGCATAGGGCACTTCCACTCATGGGCGTATAAAATGGGAAAACTAAAAATCAGCAAGACACAAGCACCCCAAAGTTTAGGGCTGCTCTGTTGACAAGAACCTCCACTTCGTTACACCTTAAATATCCCAGGAAAGAGAAAAATGGATAAAGAAGTTGTGGTCCTTATGTACAATGGAATATCACTCAGCCATGAAATCAACGTCATAAGGCTAATAGCAGCATGATGAGTGGATTTAGGTACGACGATTCTAAGTGAAATAAGTCACACAGAAAAAGACACTTATCATAAGATATCACTTATAGAGGGAATGTAAAAACCGCTACCCTTGAACTGAATTACAAAACAGAACAGAGTCACACGTTTAGAAAACACACTATGGCTGCCTAACGGGAAAGGTGAGGTGGGGTGATGCATAAAACAAGGGTTTCAAATTAGCTCAGATACCGTTCCATAAACCCAATATGTAATAGACAAGACCTACTACTTGCTCAGTGAACTGGACTCAACACCCCCTATTCACCGCCCAAGAATATATCTGACTAGTAAGAAACTTAAAACCTATGTATTGATATCTCTCTGTAAGTGAGTCAAGTGGGTGTAAAGCTGCATAAACACAGCAGTGAAAAGCAGCTAAACCCCATTATAAAAATCAATTAATTTTAAAAACCCGTGAAACAAAGACAGTGAAAGAGAGAGAAATTATTACAAAGTTCGTTCAGGGGCTGTGATGACACCTGGATTGACCATATCTAGACCCGCAGCTGATTGAGACATAAGGGTGGACACTCTTGGGGCTGAGAGGTTTGGTGAGGTTGGGTGAGCAAACGCAGACGCTTTAAAGTAATACTGCGTGGTACCCATCCCATGGGTCCCAAATCTCCAGGTTCAAGGGCATCTGCCTACATCGAAAACATGCATGAGAAACCCAGAAGATGGTCCACCGAGTGATCGGGAAAGGTTTCTAAAACGCACCTCATTTCTCATCTCCTTGTGCTCGGGTTCGCCATTCCAGCCGCTTTACTAGCAATCTCCCTCCTTGGAGAATCAGCACCTTTAACCTCCTGTTCCATACAGGTTGCAATTTGTCCTGAGGATGAACGGGAAGAGGGGGAACCAATGAGAGACTAGCTCTAGGTTTTGGGACAGGCACAGGTCACTCTATTTTCCCATCAGGAAGAAGACTTAACCACAGGCTCAGTCTGCCGCCCGGAAGCAGAATAGGGCCTAAAGCAATCCTGCGCTTTTGCGGCCAGCTCCCAAGAGAGCGAGTTGAAAAATGGAGCTCAGGGGCACTGCAATTCACAAACCTGCAGACTTATAAATGATAACTCTCGTCTACAAATATATTGAGGGAAGGCAACAAAGAGGATTTGAAAGCAAGGCAGAATTGCAGGAAACAGATTTCAGGAGGCAGATTCGAATCGCCTTTAAAGCACAGGAAAAGCGGCAAAACCTCGACAATGATGCCCTTGGCCAAAAAGGGCGTATGCGTTTTTTCCTGAATATATTCAGGAACAAAACGCATACGCCCTTTTTGGCCAACCAAGCAACCTGGAAAGGCAAATCAGCGCTACAAAGAAGTCTCGCTTCCCATCGGTCAAAAGGGCCATGCTGAATAAAGTGTCAAAACCAGAAATGCAGGACAGGCCACGGAGAAACGGGAGCCTTGCTACGCTGATGGGCGGGATGTAAATTGCCAACAGCCACTCTGGAGAAGTGTACGGTGTGTCCTGAAACATTTACAAAACTCAGTTTAGAGAGCATAGGGCACTTCCACTCATGGGCGTATAAAATGGGAAAACTAAAAATCAGCAAGACACAAGCACCCCAAAGTTTAGGGCTGCTCTGTTGACAAGAACCTCCACTTCGTTACACCTTAAATATCCCAGGAAAGAGAAAATGGATAAAGAAGTTGTGGTCCTTATGTACAAAGGAATATCACTCAGCCATGAAATCAACGTCATAAGGCTAGTAGCAGCATGATGAGTGGATTTAGGTACGACGATTCTAAGTCAAATAAGTCACACAGAAAAAGACACTTATCATAAGATATCACTTATAGAGGGAATGTAAAAACCGCTACCCTTGAACTGAATTACAAAACAGAACAGAGTCACACGGTTAGAAAACACACTATGGCTGCCTAACGGGAAAGGTGAGGTGGGGTGATGCCTAAAACAAGGGTTTCAAATTAGCTCAGATACCGTTCCATAAACCCAATACGTAATAGACAAGACCTACTCCTTGCTCAGGGAACTGGACTCAACACCCCCTATTCACCGCCCAGGAATATATCTGACTAGTAAGAATCTTAAAACCTATGTATTGATATCTCTCTGTAAGTGAGTCAAGTGGGTGTAAAGCTGCATAAACACAGCAGTGAAAAGCAGCTAAACCCCATTATAAAACTCAATTAATTTTAAAAACCCGTGAAACAAAGACAGTGAAACAGAGAGAAATTCTTACAAAATTCGTTCAGGGGCTGTGATGCCACCTGGATTGACCATATCTAGACCCGAGGCTGATTGAGACATAAGGGTGGACACTCTTGGGGCTGAGAGGTTTGGTGAGGTTGGGTGAGCAAACGCAGACGCTTTAAAGTAATACTGCGTGGTACCCATCCCATGGGTCCCAAATCTCCAGGCTCAAGGGCATCTTCCTACATCGAAAACATGCTTGAGAAACCCAGAAGATGGTCCACCGAGTGATCGGGAAAGGTTTCTAAAACGCACCTCCTTTCTCATCTCCTTGTGCTCGGGTTCGCCATTCCAGCCGCTTTACTAGCAATCTCCCTCCTTGGAGAATCAGCACCTTTAACCTCCTGTTCCATACAGGTGGCAATTTGAACTGAGGATGAACGGGAAGACGGGGAACCAATGAGAGACTAGCTCTAGGTGTTGGGACAGGCACAGGTCACTCTATTTTCCCATCAGGAAGAAGACTTAACCACAGGCTCAGTCTGCCGCCCGGAAGCAGAATAGGGCCTAAAGCAATCCTGCGCTTTTGCGGCCAGCTCCCAAGAGAGCGAGTTGAAAAATGGAGCTCAGGGGCACTGCAATTCACAAACCTGCAGACTTATAAATGATAACTCTCGTCTACAAATATATTGAGGGAAGGCAACAAAGAGGATTTGAAAGCAAGGCAGAATTGCAGGAAACAGATTTCAGGAGGCAGATTCGAATCGCCTTTAAAGCACAGGAAAAGCGGCAAAACCTCGACAATGATGCCCTTGGCCAAAAAGGGCGTATGCGTTTTTTCCTGAATATATTCAGGAAAAAACGCATACGCCCTTTTTGGCCAACCAAGCAACCTGGAAAGGCAAATCAGCGCTACAAAGAAGTCTCGCTTCCCATCGGTCAAAAGGGCCATGCTGAATAAAGTGTCAAAACCAGAAATGCAGGACAGGCCACGGAGAAACGGGAGCCTTGCTACGCTGATGGGCGGGATGTAAATTGCCAACAGCCACTCTGGAGAAGTGTACGGTGTGTCCTGAAACATTTACAAAACTCAGCTTAGAGAGCATAGGGCACTTCCACTCATGGGCGTATAAAATGGGAAAACTAAAAATCAGCAAGACACAAGCACCCCAAAGTTTAGGGCTGCTCTGTTGACAAGAACCTCCACTTCGTTACACCTTAAATATCCCAGGAAAGAGAAAAATGGATAAAGAAGTTGTGGTCCTTATGTACAATGGAATATCACTCAGCCATGAAATCAACGTCATAAGGCTAGTAGCAGCATGATGAGTGGATTTAGGTACGACGATTCTAAGTCAAATAAGTCACACAGAAAAAGACACTTATCATAAGATATCACTTATAGAGGGAATGTAAAAACCGCTACCCTTGAACTGAATTACAAAACAGAACAGAGTCACACGGTTAGAAAACACACTATGGCTGCCTAACGGGAAAGGTGAGGTGGGGTGATGCCTAAAACAAGGGTTTCAAATTAGCTCAGATACCGTTCCATAAACCCAATACGTAATAGACAAGACCTACTCCTTGCTCAGGGAACTGGACTCAACACCCCCTATTCACCGCCCAGGAATATATCTGACTAGTAAGAATCTTAAAACCTATGTATTGATATCTCTCTGTAAGTGAGTCAAGTGGGTGTAAAGCTGCATAAACACAGCAGTGAAAAGCAGCTAAACCCCATTATAAAACTCAATTAATTTTAAAAACCCGTGAAACAAAGACAGTGAAACAGAGAGAAATTCTTACAAAATTCGTTCAGGGGCTGTGATGCCACCTGGATTGACCATATCTAGACCCGAGGCTGATTGAGACATAAGGGTGGACACTCTTGGGGCTGAGAGGTTTGGTGAGGTTGGGTGAGCAAACGCAGACGCTTTAAAGTAATACTGCGTGGTACCCATCCCATGGGTCCCAAATCTCCAGGCTCAAGGGCATCTTCCTACATCGAAAACATGCTTGAGAAACCCAGAAGATGGTCCACCGAGTGATCGGGAAAGGTTTCTAAAACGCACCTCCTTTCTCATCTCCTTGTGCTCGGGTTCGCCATTCCAGCCGCTTTACTAGCAATCTCCCTCCTTGGAGAATCAGCACCTTTAACCTCCTGTTCCATACAGGTGGCAATTTGAACTGAGGATGAACGGGAAGACGGGGAACCAATGAGAGACTAGCTCTAGGTGTTGGGACAGGCACAGGTCACTCTATTTTCCCATCAGGAAGAAGAATTAAGCACAGGATCAGTCTGCCGCCCGGAAGCAGAATAGGGCCTAAAGCAATCCTGCGCTTTTGCGGCCAGCTCCCAAGAGAGCGAGTTGAAAAATGGAGCTCAGGGGCACTGCAATTCACAAACCTGCAGACGTATAAATGATAACTCTCGTCTACAAATATATTGAGGGAAGGCAACAACGAGGATTTGAAAGCAAGGCAGAATTGCAGGAAACAGATTTCAGGAGGCAGATTCGAATCGCCTTTAAAGCACAGGAAAAGCGGCAAAACCTCGACAATGATGCCCTTGGCCAAAAAGGGCGTATGCGTTTTTTCCTGAATATATTCAGGAAAAAACGCATACGCCCTTTTTGGCCAACCAAGCAACCTGGAAAGGCAAATCAGCGCTACAAAGAAGTCTCGCTTCCCATCGGTCAAAAGGGCCATGCTGAATAAAGTGTCAAAACCAGAAATGCAGGACAGGCCACGGAGAAACGGGAGCCTTGCTACGCTGATGGGCGGGATGTAAATTGCCAACAGCCACTCTGGAGAAGTGTACGGTGTGTCCTGAAACATTTACAAAACTCAGCTTAGAGAGCATAGGGCACTTCCACTCATGGGCGTATAAAATGGGAAAACTAAAAATCAGCAAGACACAAGCACCCCAAAGTTTAGGGCTGCTCTGTTGACAAGAACCTCCACTTCGTTACACCTTAAATATCCCAGGAAAGAGAAAAATGGATAAAGAAGTTGTGCTCCTTACGTACAATGGAATATCACTCAGCCATGAAATCAACGTCATAAGGCTAGTAGCAGCATGATGAGTGGATTTAGGTACGACGATTCTAAGTCAAATAAGTCACGCAGAAAAAGACACTTATCATAAGATATCACTTATAGAGGGAATGTAAAAACCGCTACCCTTGAACTGAATTACAAAACAGAACAGAGTCACACGGTTAGAAAACACACTATGGCTGCCTAACGGGAAAGGTGAGGTGGGGTGATGCATAAAACAAGGGTTTCAAATTAGCTCAGATACCGTTCCATAAACCCAATACGTAATAGACAAGACCTACTCCTTGCTCAGGGAACTGGACTCAACACCCTCTATTCACCGCCCAAGAATATATCTGACTAGTAAGAAACTTAAAACCTATGTATTGATATCTATCTGTAAGTGAGTCAAGTGGGTGTAAAGCTGCATAAACACAGCAGTGAAAAGCAGCTAAACCCCATTATAAAAATCAATTAATTTTAAAAACCCGTGAAACAAAGACAGTGAAAGAGAGAGAAATTATTACAAAATTCGTTCAGGGGCTGTGATGACACCTGGATAGACCATATCTAGACCCGCAGCTGATTGAGACATAAGGGTGGACACTCTTGGGGCTGAGAGGTTTGGTTAGGTTGGGTGAGCAAACGCAGACGCTTTAAAGTAATACTGCGTGGTACCCATCCCATGGGTCCCAAATCTCCAGGTTCAAGGGCATCTGCCTACATCGAAAACATGCATGAGAAACCCAGAAGATGGTCCACCGAGTGATCGGGAAAGGTTTCTAAAACGCACCTCATTTCTCATCTCCTTGTGCTCGGGTTCGCCATTCCAGCCGCTTTACTAGCAATCTCCCTCCTTGGAGAATCAGCACCTTTAACCTCCTGTTCCATACAGGTTGCAATTTGTCCTGAGGATGAACGGGAAGAGGGGGAACCAATGAGAGACTAGCTCTAGGTGTTGGGACAGGCACAGGTCACTCTATTTTCCCATCAGGAAGAAGAATTAACCACAGGCTCAGTCTGCCGCCCGGAAGCAGAATAGGGCCTAAAGCAATCCTGCGCTTTTGCGGCCAGCTCCCAAGAGAGCGAGTTGAAAAATGGAGCTCAGGGGCACTGCAATTCACAAACCTGAAGACGTATGAATGATAACTCTCGTCTACAAATGTATTGAGGGAAGGCAACAACGAGGATTTGAAAGCAAGGCAGAATTGCAGGAAACAGATTTCAGGAGGCAGATTCGAATCGCCTTTAAAGCACAGGAAAAGCGGCAAAACCTCGACAATGATGCCCTTGGCCAAAAAGGGCGTATGCGTTTTTTCCTGAATATATTCAGGACAAAACGCATACGCCCTTTTTGGCCAACCAAGCAACCTGGAAAGGCAAATCAGCGCTACAAAGAAGTCTCGCTTCCCATCGGTCAAAAGGGCCATGCTGAATAAAGTGTCAAAACCAGAAATGCAGGACAGGCCACGGAGAAACGGGAGCCTTGCTACGCTGATGGGCGGGATGTAAATTGCCAACAGCCACTCTGGAGAAGTGTACGGTGTGTCCTGAAACATTTACAAAACTCAGCTTAGAGAGCATAGGGCACTTCCACTCATGGGCGTATAAAATGGGAAAACTAAAAATCAGCAAGACACAAGCACCCCAAAGTTTAGGGCTGCTCTGTTGACAAGAACCTCCACTTCGTTACACCTTAAATATCCCAGGAAAGAGAAAAATGGATAAAGAAGTTGTGCTCCTTACGTACAATGGAATATCACTCAGCCATGAAATCAACGTCATAAGGCTAGTAGCAGCATGATGAGTGGATTTAGGTACGACGATTCTAAGTCAAATAAGTCACGCAGAAAAAGACACTTATCATAAGATATCACTTATAGAGGGAATGTAAAAACCGCTACCCTTGAACTGAATTACAAAACAGAACAGAGTCACACGGTTAGAAAACACACTATGGCTGCCTAACGGGAAAGGTGAGGTGGGGTGATGCCTAAAACAAGGGTTTCAAATTAGCTCAGATACCGTTCCATAAACCCAATACGTAATAGACAAGACCTACTCCTTGCTCAGGGAACTGGACTCAACACCCTCTATTCACCGCCCAAGAATATATCTGACTAGTAAGAAACTTAAAACCTATGTATTGATATCTCTCTGTAAGTGAGTCAAGTGGGTGTAAAGCTGCATAAACACAGCAGTGAAAAGCAGCTAAACCCCATTATAAAAATCAATTAATTTTAAAAACCCGTGAAACAAAGACAGTGAAAGAGAGAGAAATTATTACAAAATTCGTTCAGGGGCTGTGATGACACCTGGATAGA
Organism: Eschrichtius robustus; assembly: GCF_028021215.1. NCBI lineage: Eukaryota > Metazoa > Chordata > Mammalia > Artiodactyla > Eschrichtiidae > Eschrichtius > Eschrichtius robustus. Next base: position 27,145,558 of record NC_090830.1, on the reverse strand, counting down.
CCATATCTAGACCCGCAGCTGATTGAGACATAAGGGTGGACACTCTTGGGGCTGAGAGGTTTGGTTAGGTTGGGTGAGCAAACGCAGACGCTTTAAAGTAATACTGCGTGGTACCCATCCCATGGGTCCCAAATCTCCAGGTTCAAGGGCATCTGCCTACATCGAAAACATGCATGAGAAACCCAGAAGATGGTCCACCGAGTGATCGGGAAAGGTTTCTAAAACGCACCTCATTTCTCATCTCCTTGTGCTCGGGTTCGCCATTCCAGCCGCTTTACTAGCAATCTCCCTCCTTGGAGAATCAGCACCTTTAACCTCCTGTTCCATACAGGTTGCAATTTGTCCTGAGGATGAACGGGAAGAGGGGGAACCAATGAGAGACTAGCTCTAGGTGTTGGGACAGGCACAGGTCACTCTATTTTCCCATCAGGAAGAAGAATTAAGCACAGGATCAGTCTGCCGCCCGGAAGCAGAATAGGGCCTAAAGCAATCCTGCGCTTTTGCGGCCAGCTCCCAAGAGAGCGAGTTGAAAAATGGAGCTCAGGGGCACTGCAATTCACAAACCTGCAGACGTATAAATGATAACTCTCGTCTACAAATATATTGAGGGAAGGCAACAACGAGGATTTGAAAGCAAGGCAGAATTGCAGGAAACAGATTTCAGGAGGCAGATTCGAATCGCCTTTAAAGCACAGGAAAAGCGGCAAAACCTCGACAATGATGCCCTTGGCCAAAAAGGGCGTATGCGTTTTTTCCTGAATATATTCAGGACAAAACGCATACGCCCTTTTTGGCCAACCAAGCAACCTGGAAAGGCAAATCAGCGCTACAAAGAAGTCTCGCTTCCCATCGGTCAAAAGGGCCATGCTGAATAAAGTGTCAAAACCAGAAATGCAGGACAGGCCACGGAGAAACGGGAGCCTTGCTACGCTGATGGGCGGGATGTAAATTGCCAACAGCCACTCTGGAGAAGTGTACGGTGTGTCCTGAAACATTTACAAAACTCAGTTTAGAGAGCATAGGGCACTTCCACTCATGGGCGTATAAAATGGGAAAACTAAAAATCAGCAAGACACAAGCACCCCAAAGTTTAGGGCTGCTCTGTTGACAAGAACCTCCACTTCGTTACACCTTAAATATCCCAGGAAAGAGAAAAATGGATAAAGAAGTTGTGGTCCTTATGTACAAAGGAATATCACTCAGCCATGAAATCAACGTCATAAGGCTAGTAGCAGCATGATGAGTGGATTTAGGTACGACGATTCTAAGTCAAATAAGTCACACAGAAAAAGACACTTATCATAAGATATCACTTATAGAGGGAATGTAAAAACCGCTACCCTTGAACTGAATTACAAAACAGAACAGAGTCACACGGTTAGAAAACACACTATGGCTGCCTAACGGGAAAGGTGAGGTGGGGTGATGCCTAAAACAAGGGTTTCAAATTAGCTCAGATACCGTTCCATAAACCCAATACGTAATAGACAAGACCTACTCCTTGCTCAGGGAACTGGACTCAACACCCCCTATTCACCGCCCAGGAATATATCTGACTAGTAAGAATCTTAAAACCTATGTATTGATATCTCTCTGTAAGTGAGTCAAGTGGGTGTAAAGCTGCATAAACACAGCAGTGAAAAGCAGCTAAACCCCATTATAAAACTCAATTAATTTTAAAAACCCGTGAAACAAAGACAGTGAAACAGAGAGAAATTCTTACAAAATTCGTTCAGGGGCTGTGATGCCACCTGGATTGACCATATCTAGACCCGAGGCTGATTGAGACATAAGGGTGGACACTCTTGGGGCTGAGAGGTTTGGTGAGGTTGGGTGAGCAAACGCAGACGCTTTAAAGTAATACTGCGTGGTACCCATCCCATGGGTCCCAAATCTCCAGGTTCAAGGGCATCTTCCTACATCGAAAACATGCATGAGAAACCCAGAAGATGGTCCACCGAGTGATCGGGAAAGGTTTCTAAAACGCACCTCCTTTCTCATCTCCTTGTGCTCGGGTTCGCCATTCCAGCCGCTTTACTAGCAATCTCCCTCCTTGGAGAATCAGCACCTTTAACCTCCTGTTCCATACAGGTGGCAATTTGAACTGAGGATGAACGGGAAGACGGGGAACCAATGAGAGACTAGCTCTAGGTGTTGGGACAGGCACAGGTCACTCTAGTTTCCCATCAGGAAGAAGACTTAACCACAGGCTCAGTCTGCCGCCCGGAAGCAGAATAGGGCCTAAAGCAATCCTGCGCTTTTGCGGCCAGCTCCCAAGAGAGCGAGTTGAAAAATGGAGCTCAGGGGCACTGCAATTCACAAACCTGCAGACTTATAAATGATAACTCTCGTCTACAAATATATTGAGGGAAGGCAACAAAGAGGATTTGAAAGCAAGGCAGAATTGCAGGAAACAGATTTCAGGAGGCAGATTCGAATCGCCTTTAAAGCACAGGAAAAGCGGCAAAACCTCGACAATGATGCCCTTGGCCAAAAAGGGCGTATGCGTTTTTTCCTGAATATATTCAGGACAAAACGCATACGCCCTTTTTGGCCAACCAAGCAACCTGGAAAGGCAAATCAGCGCTACAAAGAAGTCTCGCTTCCCATCGGTCAAAAGGGCCATGCTGAATAAAGTGTCAAAACCAGAAATGCAGGACAGGCCACGGAGAAACGGGAGCCTTGCTACGCTGATGGGCGGGATGTAAATTGCCAACAGCCACTCTGGAGAAGTGTACGGTGTGTCCTGAAACATTTACAAAACTCAGCTTAGAGAGCATAGGGCACTTCCACTCATGGGCGTATAAAATGGGAAAACTAAAAATCAGCAAGACACAAGCACCCCAAAGTTTAGGGCTGCTCTGTTGACAAGAACCTCCACTTCGTTACACCTTAAATATCCCAGGAAAGAGAAAAATGGATAAAGAAGTTGTGGTCCTTATGTACAATGGAATATCACTCAGCCATGAAATCAACGTCATAAGGCTAGTAGCAGCATGATGAGTGGATTTAGGTACGACGATTCTAAGTCAAATAAGTCACACAGAAAAAGACACTTATCATAAGATATCACTTATAGAGGGAATGTAAAAACCGCTACCCTTGAACTGAATTACAAAACAGAACAGAGTCACACGGTTAGAAAACACACTATGGCTGCCTAACGGGAAAGGTGAGGTGGGGTGATGCCTAAAACAAGGGTTTCAAATTAGCTCAGATACCGTTCCATAAACCCAATACGTAATAGACAAGACCTACTCCTTGCTCAGGGAACTGGACTCAACACCCCCTATTCACCGCCCAGGAATATATCTGACTAGTAAGAATCTTAAAACCTATGTATTGATATCTCTCTGTAAGTGAGTCAAGTGGGTGTAAAGCTGCATAAACACAGCAGTGAAAAGCAGCTAAACCCCATTATAAAACTCAATTAATTTTAAAAACCCGTGAAACAAAGACAGTGAAACAGAGAGAAATTCTTACAAAATTCGTTCAGGGGCTGTGATGCCACCTGGATTGACCATATCTAGACCCGAGGCTGATTGAGACATAAGGGTGGACACTCTTGGGGCTGAGAGGTTTGGTGAGGTTGGGTGAGCAAACGCAGACGCTTTAAAGTAATACTGCGTGGTACCCATCCCATGGGTCCCAAATCTCCAGGCTCAAGGGCATCTTCCTACATCGAAAACATGCTTGAGAAACCCAGAAGATGGTCCACCGAGTGATCGGGAAAGGTTTCTAAAACGCACCTCCTTTCTCATCTCCTTGTGCTCGGGTTCGCCATTCCAGCCGCTTTACTAGCAATCTCCCTCCTTGGAGAATCAGCACCTTTAACCTCCTGTTCCATACAGGTGGCAATTTGAACTGAGGATGAACGGGAAGACGGGGAACCAATGAGAGACTAGCTCTAGGTGTTGGGACAGGCACAGGTCACTCTATTTTCCCATCAGGAAGAAGAATTAAGCACAGGATCAGTCTGCCGCCCGGAAGCAGAATAGGGCCTAAAGCAATCCTGCGCTTTTGCGGCCAGCTCCCAAGAGAGCGAGTTGAAAAATGGAGCTCAGGGGCACTGCAATTCACAAACCTGCAGACGTATAAATGATAACTCTCGTCTACAAATATATTGAGGGAAGGCAACAACGAGGATTTGAAAGCAAGGCAGAATTGCAGGAAACAGATTTCAGGAGGCAGATTCGAATCGCCTTTAAAGCACAGGAAAAGCGGCAAAACCTCGACAATGATGCCCTTGGCCAAAAAGGGCGTATGCGTTTTTTCCTGAATATATTCAGGAAAAAACGCATACGCCCTTTTTGGCCAACCAAGCAACCTGGAAAGGCAAATCAGCGCTACAAAGAAGTCTCGCTTCCCATCGGTCAAAAGGGCCATGCTGAATAAAGTGTCAAAACCAGAAATGCAGGACAGGCCACGGAGAAACGGGAGCCTTGCTACGCTGATGGGCGGGATGTAAATTGCCAACAGCCACTCTGGAGAAGTGTACGGTGTGTCCTGAAACATTTACAAAACTCAGCTTAGAGAGCATAGGGCACTTCCACTCATGGGCGTATAAAATGGGAAAACTAAAAATCAGCAAGACACAAGCACCCCAAAGTTTAGGGCTGCTCTGTTGACAAGAACCTCCACTTCGTTACACCTTAAATATCCCAGGAAAGAGAAAAATGGATAAAGAAGTTGTGGTCCTTATGTACAATGGAATATCACTCAGCCATGAAATCAACGTCATAAGGCTAGTAGCAGCATGATGAGTGGATTTAGGTACGACGATTCTAAGTCAAATAAGTCACACAGAAAAAGACACTTATCATAAGATATCACTTATAGAGGGAATGTAAAAACCGCTACCCTTGAACTGAATTACAAAACAGAACAGAGTCACACGGTTAGAAAACACACTATGGCTGCCTAACGGGAAAGGTGAGGTGGGGTGATGCCTAAAACAAGGGTTTCAAATTAGCTCAGATACCGTTCCATAAACCCAATACGTAATAGACAAGACCTACTCCTTGCTCAGGGAACTGGACTCAACACCCCCTATTCACCGCCCAGGAATATATCTGACTAGTAAGAATCTTAAAACCTATGTATTGATATCTCTCTGTAAGTGAGTCAAGTGGGTGTAAAGCTGCATAAACACAGCAGTGAAAAGCAGCTAAACCCCATTATAAAACTCAATTAATTTTAAAAACCCGTGAAACAAAGACAGTGAAACAGAGAGAAATTCTTACAAAATTCGTTCAGGGGCTGTGATGCCACCTGGATTGACCATATCTAGACCCGAGGCTGATTGAGACATAAGGGTGGACACTCTTGGGGCTGAGAGGTTTGGTGAGGTTGGGTGAGCAAACGCAGACGCTTTAAAGTAATACTGCGTGGTACCCATCCCATGGGTCCCAAATCTCCAGGCTCAAGGGCATCTTCCTACATCGAAAACATGCTTGAGAAACCCAGAAGATGGTCCACCGAGTGATCGGGAAAGGTTTCTAAAACGCACCTCCTTTCTCATCTCCTTGTGCTCGGGTTCGCCATTCCAGCCGCTTTACTAGCAATCTCCCTCCTTGGAGAATCAGCACCTTTAACCTCCTGTTCCATACAGGTGGCAATTTGAACTGAGGATGAACGGGAAGACGGGGAACCAATGAGAGACTAGCTCTAGGTGTTGGGACAGGCACAGGTCACTCTATTTTCCCATCAGGAAGAAGAATTAAGCACAGGATCAGTCTGCCGCCCGGAAGCAGAATAGGGCCTAAAGCAATCCTGCGCTTTTGCGGCCAGCTCCCAAGAGAGCGAGTTGAAAAATGGAGCTCAGGGGCACTGCAATTCACAAACCTGCAGACGTATAAATGATAACTCTCGTCTACAAATATATTGAGGGAAGGCAACAACGAGGATTTGAAAGCAAGGCAGAATTGCAGGAAACAGATTTCAGGAGGCAGATTCGAATCGCCTTTAAAGCACAGGAAAAGCGGCAAAACCTCGACAATGATGCCCTTGGCCAAAAAGGGCGTATGCGTTTTTTCCTGAATATATTCAGGAAAAAACGCATACGCCCTTTTTGGCCAACCAAGCAACCTGGAAAGGCAAATCAGCGCTACAAAGAAGTCTCGCTTCCCATCGGTCAAAAGGGCCATGCTGAATAAAGTGTCAAAACCAGAAATGCAGGACAGGCCACGGAGAAACGGGAGCCTTGCTACGCTGATGGGCGGGATGTAAATTGCCAACAGCCACTCTGGAGAAGTGTACGGTGTGTCCTGAAACATTTACAAAACTCAGCTTAGAGAGCATAGGGCACTTCCACTCATGGGCGTATAAAATGGGAAAACTAAAAATCAGCAAGACACAAGCACCCCAAAGTTTAGGGCTGCTCTGTTGACAAGAACCTCCACTTCGTTACACCTTAAATATCCCAGGAAAGAGAAAAATGGATAAAGAAGTTGTGCTCCTTACGTACAATGGAATATCACTCAGCCATGAAATCAACGTCATAAGGCTAGTAGCAGCATGATGAGTGGATTTAGGTACGACGATTCTAAGTGAAATAAGTCACGCAGAAAAAGACACTTATCATAAGATATCACTTATAGAGGGAATGTAAAAACCGCTACCCTTGAACTGAATTACAAAACAGAACAGAGTCACACGGTTAGAAAACACACTATGGCTGCCTAACGGGAAAGGTGAGGTGGGGTGATGCATAAAACAAGGGTTTCAAATTAGCTCAGATACCGTTCCATAAACCCAATACGTAATAGACAAGACCTACTCCTTGCTCAGGGAACTGGACTCAACACCCCCTATTCACCGCCCAGGAATATATCTGACTAGTAAGAATCTTAAAACCTATGTATTGATATCTCTCTGTAAGTGAGTCAAGTGGGTGTAAAGCTGCATAAACACAGCAGTGAAAAGCAGCTAAACCCCATTATAAAACTCGATTAATTTTAAAAACCCGTGAAACAAAGACAGTGAAACAGAGAGAAATTCTTACAAAATTCGTTCAGGGGCTGTGATGCCACCTGGATTGACCATATCTAGACCCGAGGCTGATTGAGACATAAGGGTGGACACTCTTGGGGCTGAGAGGTTTGGTGAGGTTGGGTGAGCAAACGCAGACGCTTTAAAGTAATACTGCGTGGTACCCATCCCATGGGTCCCAAATCTCCAGGTTCAAGGGCATCTTCCTACATCGAAAACATGCATGAGAAACCCAGAAGATGGTCCACCGAGTGATCGGGAAAGGTTTCTAAAACGCACCTCCTTTCTCATCTCCTTGTGCTCGGGTTCGCCATTCCAGCCGCTTTACTAGCAATCTCCCTCCTTGGAGAATCAGCACCTTTAACCTCCTGTTCCATACAGGTGGCAATTTGAACTGAGGATGAACGGGAAGACGGGGAACCAATGAGAGACTAGCTCTAGGTGTTGGGACAGGCACAGGTCACTCTAGTTTCCCATCAGGAAGAAGACTTAACCACAGGCTCAGTCTGCCGCCCGGAAGCAGAATAGGGCCTAAAGCAATCCTGCGCTTTTGCGGCCAGCTCCCAAGAGAGCGAGTTGAAAAATGGAGCTCAGGGGCACTGCAATTCACAAACCTGCAGACTTATAAATGATAACTCTCGTCTACAAATATATTGAGGGAAGGCAAAAAAGAGGATTTGAAAGCAAGGCAGAATTGCAGGAAACAGATTTCAGGAGGCAGATTCGAATCGCCTTTAAAGCACAGGAAAAGCGGCAAAACCTCGACAATGATGCCCTTGGCCAAAAAGGGCGTATGCGTTTTTTCCTGAATATATTCAGGACAAAACGCATACGCCCTTTTTGGCCAACCAAGCAACCTGGAAAGGCAAATCAGCGCTACAAAGAAGTCTCGCTTCCCATCGGTCAAAAGGGCCATGCTGAATAAAGTGTCAAAACCAGAAATGCAGGACAGGCCACGGAGAAACGGGAGCCTTGCTACGCTGATGGGCGGGATGTAAATTGCCAACAGCCACTCTGGAGAAGTGTACGGTGTGTCCTGAAACATTTACAAAACTCAGCTTAGAGAGCATAGGGCACTTCCACTCATGGGCGTATAAAATGGGAAAACTAAAAATCAGCAAGACACAAGCACCCCAAAGTTTAGGGCTGCTCTGTTGACAAGAACCTCCACTTCGTTACACCTTAAATATCCCAGGAAAGAGAAAAATGGATAAAGAAGTTGTGGTCCTTATGTACAAAGGAATATCACTCAGCCATGAAATCAACGTCATAAGGCTAGTAGCAGCATGATGAGTGGATTTAGGTACGACGATTCTAAGTCAAATAAGTCACACAGAAAAAGACACTTATCATAAGATATCACTTATAGAGGGAATGTAAAAACCGCTACCCTTGAACTGAATTACAAAACAGAACAGAGTCACACGGTTAGAAAAGACACTATGGCTGCCTAACGGGAAAGGTGAGGTGGGGTGATGCCTAAAACAAGGGTTTCAAATTAGCTCAGATACCGTTCCATAAACCCAATACGTAATAGACAAGACCTACTCCTTGCTCAGGGAACTGGACTCAACACCCCCTATTCACCGCCCAGGAATATATCTGACTAGTAAGAATCTTAAAACCTATGTATTGATATCTCTCTGTAAGTGAGTCAAGTGGGTGTAAAGCTGCATAAACACAGCAGTGAAAAGCAGCTAAACCCCATTATAAAACTCAATTAATTTTAAAAACCCGTGAAACAAAGACAGTGAAACAGAGAGAAATTCTTACAAAATTCGTTCAGGGGCTGTGATGCCACCTGGATTGACCATATCTAGACCCGAGGCTGATTGAGACATAAGGGTGGACACTCTTGGGGCTGAGAGGTTTGGTGAGGTTGGGTGAGCAAACGCAGACGCTTTAAAGTAATACTGCGTGGTACCCATCCCATGGGTCCCAAATCTCCAGGCTCAAGGGCATCTTCCTACATCGAAAACATGCTTGAGAAACCCAGAAGATGGTCCACCGAGTGATCGGGAAAGGTTTCTAAAACGCACCTCCTTTCTCATCTCCTTGTGCTCGGGTTCGCCATTCCAGCCGCTTTACTAGCAATCTCCCTCCTTGGAGAATCAGCACCTTTAACCTCCTGTTCCATACAGGTGGCAATTTGAACTGAGGATGAACGGGAAGACGGGGAACCAATGAGAGACTAGCTCTAGGTGTTGGGACAGGCACAGGTCACTCTATTTTCCCATCAGGAAGAAGAATTAAGCACAGGATCAGTCTGCCGCCCGGAAGCAGAATAGGGCCTAAAGCAATCCTGCGCTTTTGCGGCCAGCTCCCAAGAGAGCGAGTTGAAAAATGGAGCTCAGGGGCACTGCAATTCACAAACCTGCAGACGTATAAATGATAACTCTCGTCTACAAATATATTGAGGGAAGGCAACAACGAGGATTTGAAAGCAAGGCAGAATTGCAGGAAACAGATTTCAGGAGGCAGATTCGAATCGCCTTTAAAGCACAGGAAAAGCGGCAAAACCTCGACAATGATGCCCTTGGCCAAAAAGGGCGTATGCGTTTTTTCCTGAATATATTCAGGAAAAAACGCATACGCCCTTTTTGGCCAACCAAGCAACCTGGAAAGGCAAATCAGCGCTACAAAGAAGTCTCGCTTCCCATCGGTCAAAAGGGCCATGCTGAATAAAGTGTCAAAACCAGAAATGCAGGACAGGCCACGGAGAAACGGGAGCCTTGCTACGCTGATGGGCGGGATGTAAATTGCCAACAGCCACTCTGGAGAAGTGTACGGTGTGTCCTGAAACATTTACAAAACTCAGTTTAGAGAGCATAGGGCACTTCCACTCATGGGCGTATAAAATGGGAAAACTAAAAATCAGCAAGACACAAGCACCCCAAAGTTTAGGGCTGCTCTGTTGACAAGAACCTCCACTTCGTTACACCTTAAATATCCCAGGAAAGAGAAAAATGGATAAAGAAGTTGTGGTCCTTATGTACAAAGGAATATCACTCAGCCATGAAATCAACGTCATAAGGCTAGTAGCAGCATGATGAGTGGATTTAGGTACGACGATTCTAAGTCAAATAAGTCACACAGAAAAAGACACTTATCATAAGATATCACTTATAGAGGGAATGTAAAAACCGCTACCCTTGAACTGAATTACAAAACAGAACAGAGTCACACGGTTAGAAAACACACTATGGCTGCCTAACGGGAAAGGTGAGGTGGGGTGATGCCTAAAACAAGGGTTTCAAATTAGCTCAGATACCGTTCCATAAACCCAATACGTAATAGACAAGACCTACTCCTTGCTCAGGGAACTGGACTCAACACCCCCTATTCACCGCCCAGGAATATATCTGACTAGTAAGAATCTTAAAACCTATGTATTGATATCTCTCTGTAAGTGAGTCAAGTGGGTGTAAAGCTGCATAAACACAGCAGTGAAAAGCAGCTAAACCCCATTATAAAACTCAATTAATTTTAAAAACCCGTGAAACAAAGACAGTGAAACAGAGAGAAATTCTTACAAAATTCGTTCAGGGGCTGTGATGCCACCTGGATTGACCATATCTAGACCCGAGGCTGATTGAGACATAAGGGTGGACACTCTTGGGGCTGAGAGGTTTGGTGAGGTTGGGTGAGCAAACGCAGACGCTTTAAAGTAATACTGCGTGGTACCCATCCCATGGGTCCCAAATCTCCAGGCTCAAGGGCATCTTCCTACATCGAAAACATGCTTGAGAAACCCAGAAGATGGTCCACCGAGTGATCGGGAAAGGTTTCTAAAACGCACCTCCTTTCTCATCTCCTTGTGCTCGGGTTCGCCATTCCAGCCGCTTTACTAGCAATCTCCCTCCTTGGAGAATCAGCACCTTTAACCTCCTGTTCCATACAGGTGGCAATTTGAACTGAGGATGAACGGGAAGACGGGGAACCAATGAGAGACTAGCTCTAGGTGTTGGGACAGGCACAGGTCACTCTATTTTCCCATCAGGAAGAAGAATTAAGCACAGGATCAGTCTGCCGCCCGGAAGCAGAATAGGGCCTAAAGCAATCCTGCGCTTTTGCGGCCAGCTCCCAAGAGAGCGAGTTGAAAAATGGAGCTCAGGGGCACTGCAATTCACAAACCTGCAGACGTATAAATGATAACTCTCGTCTACAAATATATTGAGGGAAGGCAACAACGAGGATTTGAAAGCAAGGCAGAATTGCAGGAAACAGATTTCAGGAGGCAGATTCGAATCGCCTTTAAAGCACAGGAAAAGCGGCAAAACCTCGACAATGATGCCCTTGGCCAAAAAGGGCGTATGCGTTTTTTCCTGAATATATTCAGGAAAAAACGCATACGCCCTTTTTGGCCAACCAAGCAACCTGGAAAGGCAAATCAGCGCTACAAAGAAGTCTCGCTTCCCATCGGTCAAAAGGGCCATGCTGAATAAAGTGTCAAAACCAGAAATGCAGGACAGGCCACGGAGAAACGGGAGCCTTGCTACGCTGATGGGCGGGATGTAAATTGCCAACAGCCACTCTGGAGAAGTGTACGGTGTGTCCTGAAACATTTACAAAACTCAGCTTAGAGAGCATAGGGCACTTCCACTCATGGGCGTATAAAATGGGAAAACTAAAAATCAGCAAGACACAAGCACCCCAAAGTTTAGGGCTGCTCTGTTGACAAGAACCTCCACTTCGTTACACCTTAAATATCCCAGGAAAGAGAAAAATGGATAAAGAAGTTGTGCTCCTTACGTACAATGGAATATCACTCAGCCATGAAATCAACGTCATAAGGCTAGTAGCAGCATGATGAGTGGATTTAGGTACGACGATTCTAAGTCAAATAAGTCACGCAGAAAAAGACACTTATCATAAGATATCACTTATAGAGGGAATGTAAAAACCGCTACCCTTGAACTGAATTACAAAACAGAACAGAGTCACACGGTTAGAAAACACACTATGGCTGCCTAACGGGAAAGGTGAGGTGGGGTGATGCATAAAACAAGGGTTTCAAATTAGCTCAGATACCGTTCCATAAACCCAATACGTAATAGACAAGACCTACTCCTTGCTCAGGGAACAGGACTCAACACCCTCTATTCACCGCCCAAGAATATATCTGACTAGTAAGAAACTTAAAACCTATGTATTGATATCTCTCTGTAAGTGAGTCAAGTGGGTGTACAGCTGCATAAACACAGCAGTGAAAAGCAGCTAAACCCCATTATAAAAATCAATTAATTTTAAAAACCCGTGAAACAAAGACAGTGAAAGAGAGAGAAATTATTACAAAATTCGTTCAGGGGCTGTGATGACACCTGGATAGACCATATCTAGACCCGCAGCTGATTGAGACATAAGGGTGGACACTCTTGGGGCTGAGAGGTTTGGTGAGGTTGGGTGAGCAAACGCAGACGCTTTAAAGTAATACTGCGTGGTACCCATCCCATGGGTCCCAAATCTCCAGGTTCAAGGGCATCTGCCTACATCGAAAACATGCATGAGAAACCCAGAAGATGGTCCACCGAGTGATCGGGAAAGGTTTCTAAAACGCACCTCATTTCTCATCTCCTTGTGCTCGGGTTCGCCATTCCAGCCGCTTTACTAGCAATCTCCCTCCTTGGAGAATCAGCACCTTTAACCTCCTGTTCCATACAGGTTGCAATTTGTCCTGAGGATGAACGGGAAGAGGGGGAACCAATGAGAGACTAGCTCTAGGTGTTGGGACAGGCACAGGTCACTCTATTTTCCCATCAGGAAGAAGAATTAACCACAGGCTCAGTCTGCCGCCCGGAAGCAGAATAGGGCCTAAAGCAATCCTGCGCTTTTGCGGCCAGCTCCCAAGAGAGCGAGTTGAAAAATGGAGCTCAGGGGCACTGCAATTCACAAACCTGCAGACGTATAAATGATAACTCTCGTCTACAAATGTATTGAGGGAAGGCAACAACGAGGATTTGAAAGCAAGGCAGAATTGCAGGAAACAGATTTCAGGAGGCAGATTCGAATCGCCTTTAAAGCACAGGAAAAGCGGCAAAACCTCGACAATGATGCCCTTGGCCAAAAAGGGCGTATGCGTTTTTTCCTGAATATATTCAGGAAAAAACGCATACGCCCTTTTTGGCCAACCAAGCAACCTGGAAAGGCAAATCAGCGCTACAAAGAAGTCTCGCTTCCCATCGGTCAAAAGGGCCATGCTGAATAAAGTGTCAAAACCAGAAATGCAGGACAGGCCACGGAGAAACGGGAGCCTTGCTACACTGATGGGCGGGATGTAAATTGCCAACAGCCACTCTGGAGAAGTGTACGGTGTGTCCTGAAACACTTACAAAACTCAGCTTAGAGAGCATAGGGCACTTCCACTCATGGGCGTATAAATTGGGAAAACTAAAAATCAGCAGGACACAAGCACCCCAAAGTTTAGGGCTGCTCTGTTGACAAGAACCTCCACTTCGTTACACCTTAAATATCCCAGGAAAGATAAAAATGGATAAAGAAGTTGTGCTCCTTATGTACAATGGAATATCACTCAGCCATGAAATCAACGTCATAAGGCTAGTAGCAGCATGATGAGTGCATTTAGGTACGACGATTCTAAGTGAAATAAGTCACACAGAAAAAGACACTTATCATAAGATATCACTTATAGAGGGAATGTAAAAACCGCTACCCTTGAACTGAATTACAAAACAGAACAGAGTCACACGGTTAGAAAAGACACTATGGCTGCCTAACGGGAAAGGTGAGGTGGGGTGATGCATAAAACAAGGGTTTCAAATTAGCTCAGATACCGTTCCATAAACCCAATACGTAATAGACAAGACCTACTCCTTGCTCAGGGAACTGGACTCAACACCCCCTATTCACCGCCCAGGAATATATCTGACTAGTAAGAATCTTAAAACCTATGTATTGATATCTCTCTGTAAGTGAGTCAAGTGGGTGTAAAGCTGCATAAACACAGCAGTGAAAAGCAGCTAAACCCCATTATAAAACTCGATTAATTTTAAAAACCCGTGAAACAAAGACAGTGAAACAGAGAGAAATTCTTACAAAATTCGTTCAGGGGCTGTGATGCCACCTGGATTGACCATATCTAGACCCGAGGCTGATTGAGACATAAGGGTGGACACTCTTGGGGCTGAGAGGTTTGGTGAGGTTGGGTGAGCAAACGCAGACGCTTTAAAGTAATACTGCGTGGTACCCATCCCATGGGTCCCAAATCTCCAGGTTCAAGGGCATCTTCCTACATCGAAAACATGCATGAGAAACCCAGAAGATGGTCCACCGAGTGATCGGGAAAGGTTTCTAAAACGCACCTCCTTTCTCATCTCCTTGTGCTCGGGTTCGCCATTCCAGCCGCTTTACTAGCAATCTCCCTCCTTGGAGAATCAGCACCTTTAACCTCCTGTTCCATACAGGTGGCAATTTGAACTGAGGATGAACGGGAAGACGGGGAACCAATGAGAGACTAGCTCTAGGTGTTGGGACAGGCACAGGTCACTCTATTTTCCCATCAGGAAGAAGACTTAACCACAGGCTCAGTCTGCCGCCCGGAAGCAGAATAGGGCCTAAAGCAATCCTGCGCTTTTGCGGCCAGCTCCCAAGAGAGCGAGTTGAAAAATGGAGCTCAGGGGCACTGCAATTCACAAACCTGCAGACTTATAAATGATAACTCTCGTCTACAAATATATTGAGGGAAGGCAACAAAGAGGATTTGAAAGCAAGGCAGAATTGCAGGAAACAGATTTCAGGAGGCAGATTCGAATCGCCTTTAAAGCACAGGAAAAGCGGCAAAACCTCGACAATGATGCCCTTGGCCAAAAAGGGCGTATGCGTTTTTTCCTGAATATATTCAGGACAAAACGCATACGCCCTTTTTGGCCAACCAAGCAACCTGGAAAGGCAAATCAGCGCTACAAAGAAGTCTCGCTTCCCATCGGTCAAAAGGGCCATGCTGAATAAAGTGTCAAAACCAGAAATGCAGGACAGGCCACGGAGAAACGGGAGCCTTGCTACGCTGATGGGCGGGATGTAAATTGCCAACAGCCACTCTGGAGAAGTGTACGGTGTGTCCTGAAACATTTACAAAACTCAGCTTAGAGAGCATAGGGCACTTCCACTCATGGGCGTATAAAATGGGAAAACTAAAAATCAGCAAGACACAAGCACCCCAAAGTTTAGGGCTGCTCTGTTGACAAGAACCTCCACTTCGTTACACCTTAAATATCCCAGGAAAGAGAAAAATGGATAAAGAAGTTGTGGTCCTTATGTACAAAGGAATATCACTCAGCCATGAAATCAACGTCATAAGGCTAGTAGCAGCATGATGAGTGGATTTAGGTACGACGATTCTAAGTCAAATAAGTCACACAGAAAAAGACACTTATCATAAGATATCACTTATAGAGGGAATGTAAAAACCGCTACCCTTGAACTGAATTACAAAACAGAACAGAGTCACACGGTTAGAAAAGACACTATGGCTGCCTAACGGGAAAGGTGAGGTGGGGTGATGCCTAAAACAAGGGTTTCAAATTAGCTCAGATACCGTTCCATAAACCCAATACGTAATAGACAAGACCTACTCCTTGCTCAGGGAACTGGACTCAACACCCCCTATTCACCGCCCAGGAATATATCTGACTAGTAAGAATCTTAAAACCTATGTATTGATATCTCTCTGTAAGTGAGTCAAGTGGGTGTAAAGCTGCATAAACACAGCAGTGAAAAGCAGCTAAACCCCATTATAAAACTCAATTAATTTTAAAAACCCGTGAAACAAAGACAGTGAAACAGAGAGAAATTCTTACAAAATTCGTTCAGGGGCTGTGATGCCACCTGGATTGAGCATATCTAGACCCGAGGCTGATTGAGACATAAGGGTGGACACTCTTGGGGCTGAGAGGTTTGGTGAGGTTGGGTGAGCAAACGCAGACGCTTTAAAGTAATACTGCGTGGTACCCATCCCATGGGTCCCAAATCTCCAGGCTCAAGGGCATCTTCCTACATCGAAAACATGCTTGAGAAACCCAGAAGATGGTCCACCGAGTGATCGGGAAAGGTTTCTAAAACGCACCTCCTTTCTCATCTCCTTGTGCTCGGGTTCGCCATTCCAGCCGCTTTACTAGCAATCTCCCTCCTTGGAGAATCAGCACCTTTAACCTCCTGTTCCATACAGGTGGCAATTTGAACTGAGGATGAACGGGAAGACGGGGAACCAATGAGAGACTAGCTCTAGGTGTTGGGACAGGCACAGGTCACTCTATTTTCCCATCAGGAAGAAGACTTAACCACAGGCTCAGTCTGCCGCCCGGAAGCAGAATAGGGCCTAAAGCAATCCTGCGCTTTTGCGGCCAGCTCCCAAGAGAGCGAGTTGAAAAATGGAGCTCAGGGGCACTGCAATTCACAAACCTGCAGACTTATAAATGATAACTCTCGTCTACAAATATATTGAGGGAAGGCAACAAAGAGGATTTGAAAGCAAGGCAGAATTGCAGGAAACAGATTTCAGGAGGCAGATTCGAATCGCCTTTAAAGCACAGGAAAAGTGGCAAAACCTCGACAATGATGCCCTTGGCCAAAAAGGGCGTATGCGTTTTTTCCTGAATATATTCAGGAAAAAACGCATACGCCCTTTTTGGCCAACCAAGCAACCTGGAAAGGCAAATCAGCGCTACAAAGAAGTCTCGCTTCCCATCGGTCAAAAGGGCCATGCTGAATAAAGTGTCAAAACCAGAAATGCAGGACAGGCCACGGAGAAACGGGAGCCTTGCTACGCTGATGGGCGGGATGTAAATTGCCAACAGCCACTCTGGAGAAGTGTACGGTGTGTCCTGAAACATTTACAAAACTCAGCTTAGAGAGCATAGGGCACTTCCACTCATGGGCGTATAAAATGGGAAAACTAAAAATCAGCAAGACACAAGCACCCCAAAGTTTAGGGCTGCTCTGTTGACAAGAACCTCCACTTCGTTACACCTTAAATATCCCAGGAAAGAGAAAAATGGATAAAGAAGTTGTGGTCCTTATGTACAATGGAATATCACTCAGCCATGAAATCAACGTCATAAGGCTAATAGCAGCATGATGAGTGGATTTAGGTACGACGATTCTAAGTGAAATAAGTCACACAGAAAAAGACACTTATCATAAGATATCACTTATAGAGGGAATGTAAAAACCGCTACCCTTGAACTGAATTACAAAACAGAACAGAGTCACACGTTTAGAAAACACACTATGGCTGCCTAACGGGAAAGGTGAGGTGGGGTGATGCATAAAACAAGGGTTTCAAATTAGCTCAGATACCGTTCCATAAACCCAATATGTAATAGACAAGACCTACTACTTGCTCAGTGAACTGGACTCAACACCCCCTATTCACCGCCCAAGAATATATCTGACTAGTAAGAAACTTAAAACCTATGTATTGATATCTCTCTGTAAGTGAGTCAAGTGGGTGTAAAGCTGCATAAACACAGCAGTGAAAAGCAGCTAAACCCCATTATAAAAATCAATTAATTTTAAAAACCCGTGAAACAAAGACAGTGAAACAGAGAGAAATTATTACAAAATTCGTTCAGGGGCTGTGATGACACCTGGATAGACCATATCTAGACCCGCAGCTGATTGAGACATAAGGGTGGACACTCTTGGGGCTGAGAGTTTTGGTGAGGTTGGGTGAGCAAACGCAGACCCTTTACAGTAATACTGCGTGGTACCCAACCCAAGGGTCCCAAATCTCCAGGTTCAAGGGCATCTTCCTACATCGAAAACATGCATGAGAAACCCAGAAGATGGTACACCGAGTGATCGGGAAAGGTTTCTAAAACGCACCTCATTTCTCATCTCCTTGTGCTTGGGTTCGCCATTCCAGCCGCTTTACTAGCAATCTCCCTCCTTGGAGAATCAGCACCTTTAACCTCCTGTTCCATACAGGTTGCAATTTGTCCTGAGGATGTACGGGAAGAGGGGGAACCAATGAGAGACTAGCTCTATGTGTTGGGACAGGCACAGGTCACTCTATTTTCCCATCAGGAAGAAGAATTAACCACAGGCTCATTCTGCCGCCCGGAAGCAGAATAGGGCCTAAAGCAATCCTGCGCTTTTGCGGCCAGCTCCCAAGAGAGCGAGTTGAAAAATGGAGCTCAGGGGCACTGCAATTCACAAACCTGCAGACTTATAAATGATAACTCTCGTCTACAAATATATTGAGGGAAGGCAACGAAGGGGATTTGAAAGCAAGGCAGAATTGCAGGAAACAGATTTCAGGAGGCAGATTCGAATCGCCTTTAAAGCACAGGAAAAGCGGCAAAACCTCGACAATGATGCCCTTGGCCAAAAAGGGCGTATGCGTTTTTTCCTGAATATATTCAGGAAAAAACGCATACGCCCTTTTTTGCCAACCAAGCAACCTGGAAAGGCAAATCAGCGCTACAAAGAAGGCTCACTTCCCATCGGTCAAAAGGGCCATGCTGAATAAAGTTTCAAAACCAGAAATGCAGGACAGGCCATGGAGAAACGGGAGCCTTGCTACGCTGATGGGCAGGATGTAAATTGCCAACAGCCACTCTGGAGAAGTTTACGGTGTGTCCTGAAACATCTACAAAACTCAGCTTAGAGAGCATAGGGCACTTCCACTCATGGGCGTATAAATTGGGAAAACTAAAAATCAGCAAGACACAGGCACCCCAAAGTTTAGGGCTGCTCTGTTGACAAGAACCTCCACTTCGTTACACCTTAAATATCCCAGGAAAGAGAAAAATGGATAAAGAAGTTGTGGTCCTTATGTACAATGGAATATCACTCAGCCATGAAATCAACGTCATAAGGCTAGTAGCAGCATGATGAGTGGACTTAGGTACGACGATTCTAAGTCAAATAAGTCACACAGAAAAAGACACTTATCATAAGATATCACTTATAGAGGGAATGTAAAAACCGCTACCCTTGAACTGAATTACAAAACAGAACAGAGTCACACGGTTAGAAAACACACTATGGCTGCCTAACGGGAAAGGTGAGGTGGGGTGATGCCTAAAACAAGGGTTTCAAATTAGCTCAGATACCGTTCCATAAACCCAATACGTAATAGACAAGACCTACTCCTTGCTCAGGGAACTGGACTCAACACCCCCTATTCACCGCCCAGGAATATATCTGACTAGTAAGAATCTTAAAACCTATGTATTGATATCTCTCTGTAAGTGAGTCAAGTGGGTGTAAAGCTGCATAAACACAGCAGTGAAAAGCAGCTAAACCCCATTATAAAACTCAATTAATTTTAAAAACCCGTGAAACAAAGACAGTGAAACAGAGAGAAATTCTTACAAAATTCGTTCAGGGGCTGTGATGCCACCTGGATTGAGCATATCTAGACCCGAGGCTGATTGAGACATAAGGGTGGACACTCTTGGGGCTGAGAGGTTTGGTGAGGTTGGGTGAGCAAACGCAGACGCTTTAAAGTAATACTGCGTGGTACCCATCCCATGGGTCCCAAATCTCCAGGCTCAAGGGCATCTTCCTACATCGAAAACATGCTTGAGAAACCCAGAAGATGGTCCACCGAGTGATCGGGAAAGGTTTCTAAAACGCACCTCCTTTCTCATCTCCTTGTGCTCGGGTTCGCCATTCCAGCCGCTTTACTAGCAATCTCCCTCCTTGGAGAATCAGCACCTTTAACCTCCTGTTCCATACAGGTGGCAATTTGAACTGAGGATGAACGGGAAGACGGGGAACCAATGAGAGACTAGCTCTAGGTGTTGGGACAGGCACAGGTCACTCTATTTTCCCATCAGGAAGAAGACTTAACCACAGGCTCAGTCTGCCGCCCGGAAGCAGAATAGGGCCTAAAGCAATCCTGCGCTTTTGCGGCCAGCTCCCAAGAGAGCGAGTTGAAAAATGGAGCTCAGGGGCACTGCAATTCACAAACCTGCAGACTTATAAATGATAACTCTCGTCTACAAATATATTGAGGGAAGGCAACAAAGAGGATTTGAAAGCAAGGCAGAATTGCAGGAAACAGATTTCAGGAGGCAGATTCGAATCGCCTTTAAAGCACAGGAAAAGTGGCAAAACCTCGACAATGATGCCCTTGGCCAAAAAGGGCGTATGCGTTTTTTCCTGAATATATTCAGGAAAAAACGCATACGCCCTTTTTGGCCAACCAAGCAACCTGGAAAGGCAAATCAGCGCTACAAAGAAGTCTCGCTTCCCATCGGTCAAAAGGGCCATGCTGAATAAAGTGTCAAAACCAGAAATGCAGGACAGGCCACGGAGAAACGGGAGCCTTGCTACGCTGATGGGCGGGATGTAAATTGCCAACAGCCACTCTGGAGAAGTGTACGGTGTGTCCTGAAACATTTACAAAACTCAGCTTAGAGAGCATAGGGTACTTCCACTCATGGGCGTATAAAATGGGAAAACTAAAAATCAGCAAGACACAAGCACCCCAAAGTTTAGGGCTGCTCTGTTGACAAGAACCTCCACTTCGTTACACCTTAAATATCCCAGGAAAGAGAAAAATGGATAAAGAAGTTGTGGTCCTTATGTACAATGGAATATCACTCAGCCATGAAATCAACGTCATAAGGCTAATAGCAGCATGATGAGTGGATTTAGGTACGACGATTCTAAGTGAAATAAGTCACACAGAAAAAGACACTTATCATAAGATATCACTTATAGAGGGAACGTAAAAACCGCTACCCTTGAACTGAATTACAAAACAGAACAGAGTCACACGTTTAGAAAACACACTATGGCTGCCTAACGGGAAAGGTGAGGTGGGGTGATGCATAAAACAAGGGTTTCAAATTAGCTCAGATACCGTTCCATAAACCCAATATGTAATAGACAAGACCTACTACTTGCTCAGTGAACTGGACTCAACACCCCCTATTCACCGCCCAAGAATATATCTGACTAGTAAGAAACTTAAAACCTATGTATTGATATCTCTCTGTAAGTGAGTCAAGTGGGTGTAAAGCTGCATAAACACAGCAGTGAAAAGCAGCTAAACCCCATTATAAAAATCAATTAATTTTAAAAACCCGTGAAACAAAGACAGTGAAACAGAGAGAAATTATTACAAAATTCGTTCAGGGGCTGTGATGACACCTGGATAGACCATATCTAGACCCGCAGCTGATTGAGACATAAGGGTGGACACTCTTGGGGCTGAGAGTTTTGGTGAGGTTGGGTGAGCAAACGCAGACCCTTTACAGTAATACTGCGTGGTACCCAACCCAAGGGTCCCAAATCTCCAGGTTCAAGGGCATCTTCCTACATCGAAAACATGCATGAGAAACCCAGAAGATGGTACACCGAGTGATCGGGAAAGGTTTCTAAAACGCACCTCATTTCTCATCTCCTTGTGCTTGGGTTCGCCATTCCAGCCGCTTTACTAGCAATCTCCCTCCTTGGAGAATCAGCACCTTTAACCTCCTGTTCCATACAGGTTGCAATTTGTCCTGAGGATGTACGGGAAGAGGGGGAACCAATGAGAGACTAGCTCTATGTGTTGGGACAGGCACAGGTCACTCTATTTTCCCATCAGGAAGAAGAATTAACCACAGGCTCATTCTGCCGCCCGGAAGCAGAATAGGGCCTAAAGCAATCCTGCGCTTTTGCGGCCAGCTCCCAAGAGAGCGAGTTGAAAAATGGAGCTCAGGGGCACTGCAATTCACAAACCTGCAGACTTATAAATGATAACTCTCGTCTACAAATATATTGAGGGAAGGCAACGAAGGGGATTTGAAAGCAAGGCAGAATTGCAGGAAACAGATTTCAGGAGGCAGATTCGAATCGCCTTTAAAGCACAGGAAAAGCGGCAAAACCTCGACAATGATGCCCTTGGCCAAAAAGGGCGTATGCGTTTTTTCCTGAATATATTCAGGAAAAAACGCATACGCCCTTTTTTGCCAACCAAGCAACCTGGAAAGGCAAATCAGCGCTACAAAGAAGGCTCACTTCCCGTCGGTCAAAAGGGCCATGCTGAATAAAGTTTCAAAACCAGAAATGCAGGACAGGCCATGGAGAAACGGGAGCCTTGCTACGCTGATGGGCAGGATGTAAATTGCCAACAGCCACTCTGGAGAAGTTTACGGTGTGTCCTGAAACATCTACAAAACTCAGCTTAGAGAGCATAGGGCACTTCCACTCATGGGCGTATAAATTGGGAAAACTAAAAATCAGCAAGACACAGGCACCCCAAAGTTTAGGGCTGCTCTGTTGACAAGAACCTCCACTTCGTTACACCTTAAATATCCCAGGAAAGAGAAAAATGGATAAAGAAGTTGTGGTCCTTATGTACAATGGAATATCACTCAGCCATGAAATCAACGTCATAAGGCTAGTAGCAGCATGATGAGTGGACTTAGGTACGACGATTCTAAGTCAAATAAGTCACACAGAAAAAGACACTTATCATAAGATATCACTTATAGAGGGAATGTAAAAACCGCTACCCTTGAACTGAATTACAAAACAGAACAGAGTCACACGGTTAGAAAACACACTATGGCTGCCTAACGGGAAAGGTGAGGTGGGGTGATGCCTAAAACAAGGGTTTCAAATTAGCTCAGATACCGTTCCATAAACCCAATACGTAATAGACAAGACCTACTCCTTGCTCAGGGAACTGGACTCAACACCCCCTATTCACCGCCCAGGAATATATCTGACTAGTAAGAATCTTAAAACCTATGTATTGATATCTCTCTGTAAGTGAGTCAAGTGGGTGTAAAGCTGCATAAACACAGCAGTGAAAAGCAGCTAAACCCCATTATAAAACTCAATTAATTTTAAAAACCCGTGAAACAAAGACAGTGAAACAGAGAGAAATTCTTACAAAATTCGTTCAGGGGCTGTGATGCCACCTGGATTGAGCATATCTAGACCCGAGGCTGATTGAGACATAAGGGTGGACACTCTTGGGGCTGAGAGGTTTGGTGAGGTTGGGTGAGCAAACGCAGACGCTTTAAAGTAATACTGCGTGGTACCCATCCCATGGGTCCCAAATCTCCAGGCTCAAGGGCATCTTCCTACATCGAAAACATGCTTGAGAAACCCAGAAGATGGTCCACCGAGTGATCGGGAAAGGTTTCTAAAACGCACCTCCTTTCTCATCTCCTTGTGCTCGGGTTCGCCATTCCAGCCGCTTTACTAGCAATCTCCCTCCTTGGAGAATCAGCACCTTTAACCTCCTGTTCCATACAGGTGGCAATTTGAACTGAGGATGAACGGGAAGACGGGGAACCAATGAGAGACTAGCTCTAGGTGTTGGGACAGGCACAGGTCACTCTATTTTCCCATCAGGAAGAAGACTTAACCACAGGCTCAGTCTGCCGCCCGGAAGCAGAATAGGGCCTAAAGCAATCCTGCGCTTTTGCGGCCAGCTCCCAAGAGAGCGAGTTGAAAAATGGAGCTCAGGGGCACTGCAATTCACAAACCTGCAGACTTATAAATGATAACTCTCGTCTACAAATATATTGAGGGAAGGCAACAAAGAGGATTTGAAAGCAAGGCAGAATTGCAGGAAACAGATTTCAGGAGGCAGATTCGAATCGCCTTTAAAGCACAGGAAAAGTGGCAAAACCTCGACAATGATGCCCTTGGCCAAAAAGGGCGTATGCGTTTTTTCCTGAATATATTCAGGAAAAAACGCATACGCCCTTTTTGGCCAACCAAGCAACCTGGAAAGGCAAATCAGCGCTACAAAGAAGTCTCGCTTCCCATCGGTCAAAAGGGCCATGCTGAATAAAGTGTCAAAACCAGAAATGCAGGACAGGCCACGGAGAAACGGGAGCCTTGCTACGCTGATGGGCGGGATGTAAATTGCCAACAGCCACTCTGGAGAAGTGTACGGTGTGTCCTGAAACATTTACAAAACTCAGCTTAGAGAGCATAGGGCACTTCCACTCATGGGCGTATAAATTGGGAAAACTAAAAATCAGCAAGACACAAGCACCCCAAAGTTTAGGGCTGCTCTGTTGACAAGAACCTCCACTTCGTTACACCTTAAATATCCCAGGAAAGAGAAAAATGGATAAAGAAGTTGTGGTCCTTATGTACAATGGAATATCACTCAGCCATGAAATCAACGTCATAAGGCTAATAGCAGCATGATGAGTGGATTTAGGTACGACGATTCTAAGTGAAATAAGTCACACAGAAAAAGACACTTATCATAAGATATCACTTATAGAGGGAATGTAAAAACCGCTACCCTTGAACTGAATTACAAAACAGAACAGAGTCACACGTTTAGAAAACACACTATGGCTGCCTAACGGGAAAGGTGAGGTGGGGTGATGCATAAAACAAGGGTTTCAAATTAGCTCAGATACCGTTCCATAAACCCAATATGTAATAGACAAGACCTACTACTTGCTCAGTGAACTGGACTCAACACCCCCTATTCACCGCCCAAGAATATATCTGACTAGTAAGAAACTTAAAACCTATGTATTGATATCTCTCTGTAAGTGAGTCAAGTGGGTGTAAAGCTGCATAAACACAGCAGTGAAAAGCAGCTAAACCCCATTATAAAAATCAATTAATTTTAAAAACCCGTGAAACAAAGACAGTGAAACAGAGAGAAATTATTACAAAATTCGTTCAGGGGCTGTGATGACACCTGGATAGACCATATCTAGACCCGCAGCTGATTGAGACATAAGGGTGGACACTCTTGGGGCTGAGAGTTTTGGTGAGGTTGGGTGAGCAAACGCAGACCCTTTACAGTAATACTGCGTGGTACCCAACCCAAGGGTCCCAAATCTCCAGGTTCAAGGGCATCTTCCTACATCGAAAACATGCATGAGAAACCCAGAAGATGGTACACCGAGTGATCGGGAAAGGTTTCTAAAACGCACCTCATTTCTCATCTCCTTGTGCTTGGGTTCGCCATTCCAGCCGCTTTACTAGCAATCTCCCTCCTTGGAGAATCAGCACCTTTAACCTCCTGTTCCATACAGGTTGCAATTTGTCCTGAGGATGTACGGGAAGAGGGGGAACCAATGAGAGACTAGCTCTATGTGTTGGGACAGGCACAGGTCACTCTATTTTCCCATCAGGAAGAAGAATTAACCACAGGCTCATTCTGCCGCCCGGAAGCAGAATAGGGCCTAAAGCAATCCTGCGCTTTTGCGGCCAGCTCCCAAGAGAGCGAGTTGAAAAATGGAGCTCAGGGGCACTGCAATTCACAAACCTGCAGACTTATAAATGATAACTCTCGTCTACAAATATATTGAGGGAAGGCAACGAAGGGGATTTGAAAGCAAGGCAGAATTGCAGGAAACAGATTTCAGGAGGCAGATTCGAATCGCCTTTAAAGCACAGGAAAAGCGGCAAAACCTCGACAATGATGCCCTTGGCCAAAAAGGGCGTATGCGTTTTTTCCTGAATATATTCAGGAAAAAACGCATACGCCCTTTTTTGCCAACCAAGCAACCTGGAAAGGCAAATCAGCGCTACAAAGAAGGCTCACTTCCCGTCGGTCAAAAGGGCCATGCTGAATAAAGTTTCAAAACCAGAAATGCAGGACAGGCCATGGAGAAACGGGAGCCTTGCTACGCTGATGGGCAGGATGTAAATTGCCAACAGCCACTCTGGAGAAGTTTACGGTGTGTCCTGAAACATCTACAAAACTCAGCTTAGAGAGCATAGGGCACTTCCACTCATGGGCGTATAAATTGGGAAAACTAAAAATCAGCAAGACACAGGCACCCCAAAGTTTAGGGCTGCTCTGTTGACAAGAACCTCCACTTCGTTACACCTTAAATATCCCAGGAAAGAGAAAAATGGATAAAGAAGTTGTGGTCCTTATGTACAATGGAATATCACTCAGCCATGAAATCAACGTCATAAGGCTAGTAGCAGCATGATGAGTGGATTTAGGTACGACGATTCTAAGTGAAATAAGTCACACAGAAAAAGACACTTATCGTAAGATATCACTTGTAGAGGGAATGTAAAAATCGCTACCCTTGAACTGAATTACAAAACAGAACAGAGGCACACTTTAGAAAACACACTATGGCTGCTTATCGGGAAAGGTGAGGTGGGGTGATGCATAAAACAAGGGTTTCAAATTAGATCAGATACCGTTCCATAAACCCAATATGTAATAGACAAGACCTACTCCTTGCTCAGTGAACTGGACTCAACACCCCCTATTCACCGCCCAAGAATATATCTGACTAGTAAGAATCTCAACACCTATGTATTGATATCTCTCTGTAAGTGAGTCAAGTGGGTGTAAAGCTGCATAAACACAGCAGTGAAAAGCAGCTAAACCCCATTATAAAACTCAATTAATTTTAAAAACCCGTGAAACAAAGACAGTGAAAGAGAGAGAAATTCTTACAAAATTCGTTCAGGGGCTGTGATGCCACCTGGATTGACCATGTCTAGACCCGCAGCTGATTGAGACATAAGGGTGGACACTCTTGGGGCTGAGAGGTTTGGTGAGGTTGGGTGAGCAAACGCAGACGCTTTAAAGTAATACTGCGTGGTACCCATCCCATGGGTCCCAAATCTCCAGGTTCAAGGGCATCTGCCTACATCGAAAACATGCATGAGAAACCCAGAAGATGGTCCACCGAGTGATCGGGAAAGGTTTCTAAAACGCACCTCATTTCTCATATCCTTGTGCTCGGGTTCGCCATTCCAGCCGCTTTACTAGCAATCTCCCTCCTTGGAGAATCAGCACCTTTAACCTCCTGTTCCATACAGGTTGCAATTTGTCCTGAGGATGAACGGGAAGAGGGGGAACCAATGAGAGACTAGCTCTAGGTGTTGGGACAGGCACAGGTCACTCTATTTTCCCATCAGGAAGAAGAATTAACCACAGGCTCAGTCTGCCGCCCTGAAGCAGAATAGGGCCTAAAGCAATCCTGCGCTTTTGCGGCCAGCTCCCAAGAGAGCGAGTTGAAAAATGGAGCTCAGGGGCACTGCAATTCACAAACCTGCAGACGTATAAATGATAACTCTCGTCTACAAATATATTGAGGGAAGGCAACAAAGAGGATTTGAAAGCAAGGCAGAATTGCAGGAAACAGATTTCAGGAGGCAGATTCGAATCGCCTTTAAAGCACAGGAAAAGCGGCAAAACCTCGACAATGATGCCCTTGGCCAAAAAGGGCGTATGCGTTTTTTCCTGAATATATTCAGGAAAAAACGCATACGCCCTTTTTGGCCAACCAAGCAACCTGGAAAGGCAAATCAGCGCTACAAAGAAGTCTCGCTTCCCATCGGTCAAAAGGGCCATGCTGAATAAAGTGTCAAAACCAGAAATGCAGGACAGGCCACGGAGAAACGGGAGCCTTGCTACGCTGATGGGCGGGATGTAAATTGCCAACAGCCACTCTGGAGAAGTGTACGGTGTGTCCTGAAACATTTACAAAACTCAGCTTAGAGAGCATAGGGCACTTCCACTCATGGGCGTATAAAATGGGAAAACTAAAAATCAGCAAGACACAAGCACCCCAAAGTTTAGGGCTGCTCTGTTGACAAGAACCTCCACTTCGTTACACCTTAAATATCCCAGGAAAGAGAAAAATGGATAAAGAAGTTGTGGTCCTTATGTACAATGGAATATCACTCAGCCATGAAATCAACGTCATAAGGCTAATAGCAGCATGATGAGTGGATTTAGGTACGACGATTCTAAGTGAAATAAGTCACACAGAAAAAGACACTTATCATAAGATATCACTTATAGAGGGAATGTAAAAACCGCTACCCTTGAACTGAATTACAAAACAGAACAGAGTCACACGGTTAGAAAACACACTATGGCTGCCTAACGGGAAAGGTGAGGTGGGGTGATGCCTAAAACAAGGGTTTCAAATTAGCTCAGATACCGTTCCATAAACCCAATACGTAATAGACAAGACCTACTCCTTGCTCAGGGAACTGGACTCAACACCCCCTATTCACCGCCCAGGAATATATCTGACTAGTAAGAATCTTAAAACCTATGTATTGATATCTCTCTGTAAGTGAGTCAAGTGGGTGTAAAGCTGCATAAACACAGCAGTGAAAAGCAGCTAAACCCCATTATAAAACTCGATTAATTTTAAAAACCCGTGAAACAAAGACAGTGAAACAGAGAGAAATTCTTACAAAATTCGTTCAGGGGCTGTGATGCCACCTGGATTGACCATATCTAGACCCGAGGCTGATTGAGACATAAGGGTGGACACTCTTGGGGCTGAGAGGTTTGGTGAGGTTGGGTGAGCAAACGCTGACGCTTTAAAGTAATACTGCGTGGTACCCATCCCATGGGTCCCAAATCTCCAGGTTCAAGGGCATCTTCCTACATCGAAAACATGCATGAGAAACCCAGAAGATGGTCCACCGAGTGATCGGGAAAGGTTTCTAAAACGCACCTCCTTTCTCATCTCCTTGTGCTCGGGTTCGCCATTCCAGCCGCTTTACTAGCAATCTCCCTCCTTGGAGAATCAGCACCTTTAACCTCCTGTTCCATACAGGTGGCAATTTGAACTGAGGATGAACGGGAAGACGGGGAACCAATGAGAGACTAGCTCTAGGTGTTGGGACAGGCACAGGTCACTCTAGTTTCCCATCAGGAAGAAGACTTAACCACAGGCTCAGTCTGCCGCCCGGAAGCAGAATAGGGCCTAAAGCAATCCTGCTCTTTTGCGGCCAGCTCCCAAGAGAGCGAGTTGAAAAATGGAGCTCAGGGGCACTGCAATTCACAAACCTGCAGACTTATAAATGATAACTCTCGTCTACAAATATATTGAGGGAAGGCAACAAAGAGGATTTGAAAGCAAGGCAGAATTGCAGGAAACAGATTTCAGGAGGCAGATTCGAATCGCCTTTAAAGCACAGGAAAAGCGGCAAAACCTCGACAATGATGCCCTTGGCCAAAAAGGGCGTATGCGTTTTTTCCTGAATATATTCAGGACAAAACGCATACGCCCTTTTTGGCCAACCAAGCAACCTGGAAAGGCAAATCAGCGCTACAAAGAAGTCTCGCTTCCCATCGGTCAAAAGGGCCATGCTGAATAAAGTGTCAAAACCAGAAATGCAGGACAGGCCACGGAGAAACGGGAGCCTTGCTACGCTGATGGGCGGGATGTAAATTGCCAACAGCCACTCTGGAGAAGTGTACGGTGTGTCCTGAAACATTTACAAAACTCAGCTTAGAGAGCATAGGGCACTTCCACTCATGGGCGTATAAAATGGGAAAACTAAAAATCAGCAAGACACAAGCACCCCAAAGTTTAGGGCTGCTCTGTTGACAAGAACCTCCACTTCGTTACACCTTAAATATCCCAGGAAAGAGAAAAATGGATAAAGAAGTTGTGGTCCTTATGTACAATGGAATATCACTCAGCCATGAAATCAACGTCATAAGGCTAATAGCAGCATGATGAGTGGATTTAGGTACGACGATTCTAAGTGAAATAAGTCACACAGAAAAAGACACTTATCATAAGATATCACTTATAGAGGGAATGTAAAAACCGCTACCCTTGAACTGAATTACAAAACAGAACAGAGTCACACGTTTAGAAAACACACTATGGCTGCCTAACGGGAAAGGTGAGGTGGGGTGATGCATAAAACAAGGGTTTCAAATTAGCTCAGATACCGTTCCATAAACCCAATATGTAATAGACAAGACCTACTACTTGCTCAGTGAACTGGACTCAACACCCCCTATTCACCGCCCAAGAATATATCTGACTAGTAAGAAACTTAAAACCTATGTATTGATATCTCTCTGTAAGTGAGTCAAGTGGGTGTAAAGCTGCATAAACACAGCAGTGAAAAGCAGCTAAACCCCATTATAAAAATCAATTAATTTTAAAAACCCGTGAAACAAAGACAGTGAAACAGAGAGAAATTATTACAAAATTCGTTCAGGGGCTGTGATGACACCTGGATAGACCATATCTAGACCCGCAGCTGATTGAGACATAAGGGTGGACACTCTTGGGGCTGAGAGTTTTGGTGAGGTTGGGTGAGCAAACGCAGACCCTTTACAGTAATACTGCGTGGTACCCAACCCAAGGGTCCCAAATCTCCAGGTTCAAGGGCATCTTCCTACATCGAAAACATGCATGAGAAACCCAGAAGATGGTACACCGAGTGATCGGGAAAGGTTTCTAAAACGCACCTCATTTCTCATCTCCTTGTGCTTGGGTTCGCCATTCCAGCCGCTTTACTAGCAATCTCCCTCCTTGGAGAATCAGCACCTTTAACCTCCTGTTCCATACAGGTTGCAATTTGTCCTGAGGATGTACGGGAAGAGGGGGAACCAATGAGAGACTAGCTCTATGTGTTGGGACAGGCACAGGTCACTCTATTTTCCCATCAGGAAGAAGAATTAACCACAGGCTCATTCTGCCGCCCGGAAGCAGAATAGGGCCTAAAGCAATCCTGCGCTTTTGCGGCCAGCTCCCAAGAGAGCGAGTTGAAAAATGGAGCTCAGGGGCACTGCAATTCACAAACCTGCAGACTTATAAATGATAACTCTCGTCTACAAATATATTGAGGGAAGGCAACGAAGGGGATTTGAAAGCAAGGCAGAATTGCAGGAAACAGATTTCAGGAGGCAGATTCGAATCGCCTTTAAAGCACAGGAAAAGCGGCAAAACCTCGACAATGATGCCCTTGGCCAAAAAGGGCGTATGCGTTTTTTCCTGAATATATTCAGGAAAAAACGCATACGCCCTTTTTTGCCAACCAAGCAACCTGGAAAGGCAAATCAGCGCTACAAAGAAGGCTCACTTCCCGTCGGTCAAAAGGGCCATGCTGAATAAAGTTTCAAAACCAGAAATGCAGGACAGGCCATGGAGAAACGGGAGCCTTGCTACGCTGATGGGCAGGATGTAAATTGCCAACAGCCACTCTGGAGAAGTTTACGGTGTGTCCTGAAACATCTACAAAACTCAGCTTAGAGAGCATAGGGCACTTCCACTCATGGGCGTATAAATTGGGAAAACTAAAAATCAGCAAGACACAGGCACCCCAAAGTTTAGGGCTGCTCTGTTGACAAGAACCTCCACTTCGTTACACCTTAAATATCCCAGGAAAGAGAAAAATGGATAAAGAAGTTGTGGTCCTTATGTACAATGGAATATCACTCAGCCATGAAATCAACGTCATAAGGCTAGTAGCAGCATGATGAGTGGATTTAGGTACGACGATTCTAAGTGAAATAAGTCACACAGAAAAAGACACTTATCGTAAGATATCACTTGTAGAGGGAATGTAAAAATCGCTACCCTTGAACTGAATTACAAAACAGAACAGAGGCACACTTTAGAAAACACACTATGGCTGCTTATCGGGAAAGGTGAGGTGGGGTGATGCATAAAACAAGGGTTTCAAATTAGATCAGATACCGTTCCATAAACCCAATATGTAATAGACAAGACCTACTCCTTGCTCAGTGAACTGGACTCAACACCCCCTATTCACCGCCCAAGAATATATCTGACTAGTAAGAATCTCAACACCTATGTATTGATATCTCTCTGTAAGTGAGTCAAGTGGGTGTAAAGCTGCATAAACACAGCAGTGAAAAGCAGCTAAACCCCATTATAAAACTCAATTAATTTTAAAAACCCGTGAAACAAAGACAGTGAAAGAGAGAGAAATTCTTACAAAATTCGTTCAGGGGCTGTGATGCCACCTGGATTGACCATGTCTAGACCCGCAGCTGATTGAGACATAAGGGTGGACACTCTTGGGGCTGAGAGGTTTGGTGAGGTTGGGTGAGCAAACGCAGACGCTTTAAAGTAATACTGCGTGGTACCCATCCCATGGGTCCCAAATCTCCAGGTTCAAGGGCATCTGCCTACATCGAAAACATGCATGAGAAACCCAGAAGATGGTCCACCGAGTGATCGGGAAAGGTTTCTAAAACGCACCTCATTTCTCATATCCTTGTGCTCGGGTTCGCCATTCCAGCCGCTTTACTAGCAATCTCCCTCCTTGGAGAATCAGCACCTTTAACCTCCTGTTCCATACAGGTTGCAATTTGTCCTGAGGATGAACGGGAAGAGGGGGAACCAATGAGAGACTAGCTCTAGGTGTTGGGACAGGCACAGGTCACTCTATTTTCCCATCAGGAAGAAGAATTAACCACAGGCTCAGTCTGCCGCCCTGAAGCAGAATAGGGCCTAAAGCAATCCTGCGCTTTTGCGGCCAGCTCCCAAGAGAGCGAGTTGAAAAATGGAGCTCAGGGGCACTGCAATTCACAAACCTGCAGACGTATAAATGATAACTCTCGTCTACAAATATATTGAGGGAAGGCAACAAAGAGGATTTGAAAGCAAGGCAGAATTGCAGGAAACAGATTTCAGGAGGCAGATTCGAATCGCCTTTAAAGCACAGGAAAAGCGGCAAAACCTCGACAATGATGCCCTTGGCCAAAAAGGGCGTATGCGTTTTTTCCTGAATATATTCAGGAAAAAACGCATACGCCCTTTTTGGCCAACCAAGCAACCTGGAAAGGCAAATCAGCGCTACAAAGAAGTCTCGCTTCCCATCGGTCAAAAGGGCCATGCTGAATAAAGTGTCAAAACCAGAAATGCAGGACAGGCCACGGAGAAACGGGAGCCTTGCTACGCTGATGGGCGGGATGTAAATTGCCAACAGCCACTCTGGAGAAGTGTACGGTGTGTCCTGAAACATTTACAAAACTCAGCTTAGAGAGCATAGGGCACTTCCACTCATGGGCGTATAAAATGGGAAAACTAAAAATCAGCAAGACACAAGCACCCCAAAGTTTAGGGCTGCTCTGTTGACAAGAACCTCCACTTCGTTACACCTTAAATATCCCAGGAAAGAGAAAAATGGATAAAGAAGTTGTGGTCCTTATGTACAATGGAATATCACTCAGCCATGAAATCAACGTCATAAGGCTAATAGCAGCATGATGAGTGGATTTAGGTACGACGATTCTAAGTGAAATAAGTCACACAGAAAAAGACACTTATCATAAGATATCACTTATAGAGGGAATGTAAAAACCGCTACCCTTGAACTGAATTACAAAACAGAACAGAGTCACACGGTTAGAAAACACACTATGGCTGCCTAACGGGAAAGGTGAGGTGGGGTGATGCCTAAAACAAGGGTTTCAAATTAGCTCAGATACCGTTCCATAAACCCAATACGTAATAGACAAGACCTACTCCTTGCTCAGGGAACTGGACTCAACACCCCCTATTCACCGCCCAGGAATATATCTGACTAGTAAGAATCTTAAAACCTATGTATTGATATCTCTCTGTAAGTGAGTCAAGTGGGTGTAAAGCTGCATAAACACAGCAGTGAAAAGCAGCTAAACCCCATTATAAAACTCGATTAATTTTAAAAACCCGTGAAACAAAGACAGTGAAACAGAGAGAAATTCTTACAAAATTCGTTCAGGGGCTGTGATGCCACCTGGATTGACCATATCTAGACCCGAGGCTGATTGAGACATAAGGGTGGACACTCTTGGGGCTGAGAGGTTTGGTGAGGTTGGGTGAGCAAACGCTGACGCTTTAAAGTAATACTGCGTGGTACCCATCCCATGGGTCCCAAATCTCCAGGTTCAAGGGCATCTTCCTACATCGAAAACATGCATGAGAAACCCAGAAGATGGTCCACCGAGTGATCGGGAAAGGTTTCTAAAACGCACCTCCTTTCTCATCTCCTTGTGCTCGGGTTCGCCATTCCAGCCGCTTTACTAGCAATCTCCCTCCTTGGAGAATCAGCACCTTTAACCTCCTGTTCCATACAGGTGGCAATTTGAACTGAGGATGAACGGGAAGACGGGGAACCAATGAGAGACTAGCTCTAGGTGTTGGGACAGGCACAGGTCACTCTAGTTTCCCATCAGGAAGAAGACTTAACCACAGGCTCAGTCTGCCGCCCGGAAGCAGAATAGGGCCTAAAGCAATCCTGCTCTTTTGCGGCCAGCTCCCAAGAGAGCGAGTTGAAAAATGGAGCTCAGGGGCACTGCAATTCACAAACCTGCAGACTTATAAATGATAACTCTCGTCTACAAATATATTGAGGGAAGGCAACAAAGAGGATTTGAAAGCAAGGCAGAATTGCAGGAAACAGATTTCAGGAGGCAGATTCGAATCGCCTTTAAAGCACAGGAAAAGCGGCAAAACCTCGACAATGATGCCCTTGGCCAAAAAGGGCGTATGCGTTTTTTCCTGAATATATTCAGGACAAAACGCATACGCCCTTTTTGGCCAACCAAGCAACCTGGAAAGGCAAATCAGCGCTACAAAGAAGTCTCGCTTCCCATCGGTCAAAAGGGCCATGCTGAATAAAGTGTCAAAACCAGAAATGCAGGACAGGCCACGGAGAAACGGGAGCCTTGCTACGCTGATGGGCGGGATGTAAATTGCCAACAGCCACTCTGGAGAAGTGTACGGTGTGTCCTGAAACATTTACAAAACTCAGCTTAGAGAGCATAGGGCACTTCCACTCATGGGCGTATAAAATGGGAAAACTAAAAATCAGCAAGACACAAGCACCCCAAAGTTTAGGGCTGCTCTGTTGACAAGAACCTCCACTTCGTTACACCTTAAATATCCCAGGAAAGAGAAAAATGGATAAAGAAGTTGTGGTCCTTATGTACAATGGAATATCACTCAGCCATGAAATCAACGTCATAAGGCTAGTAGCAGCATGATGAGTGGATTTAGGTACGACGATTCTAAGTCAAATAAGTCACACAGAAAAAGACACTTATCATAAGATATCACTTATAGAGGGAATGTAAAAACCGCTACCCTTGAACTGAATTACAAAACAGAACAGAGTCACACGGTTAGAAAACACACTATGGCTGCCTAACGGGAAAGGTGAGGTGGGGTGATGCCTAAAACAAGGGTTTCAAATTAGCTCAGATACCGTTCCATAAACCCAATACGTAATAGACAAGACCTACTCCTTGCTCAGGGAACTGGACTCAACACCCCCTATTCACCGCCCAGGAATATATCTGACTAGTAAGAATCTTAAAACCTATGTATTGATATCTCTCTGTAAGTGAGTCAAGTGGGTGTAAAGCTGCATAAACACAGCAGTGAAAAGCAGCTAAACCCCATTATAAAACTCGATTAATTTTAAAAACCCGTGAAACAAAGACAGTGAAACAGAGAGAAATTCTTACAAAATTCGTTCAGGGGCTGTGATGCCACCTGGATTGACCATATCTAGACCCGAGGCTGATTGAGACATAAGGGTGGACACTCTTGGGGCTGAGAGGTTTGGTGAGGTTGGGTGAGCAAACGCAGACGCTTTAAAGTAATACTGCGTGGTACCCATCCCATGGGTCCCAAATCTCCAGGCTCAAGGGCATCTTCCTACATCGAAAACATGCTTGAGAAACCCAGAAGATGGTCCACCGAGTGATCGGGAAAGGTTTCTAAAACGCACCTCCTTTCTCATCTCCTTGTGCTCGGGTTCGCCATTCCAGCCGCTTTACTAGCAATCTCCCTCCTTGGAGAATCAGCACCTTTAACCTCCTGTTCCATACAGGTGGCAATTTGAACTGAGGATGAACGGGAAGACGGGGAACCAATGAGAGACTAGCTCTAGGTGTTGGGACAGGCACAGGTCACTCTATTTTCCCATCAGGAAGAAGAATTAAGCACAGGCTCATTCTGCCGCCCGGAAGCAGAATAGGGCCTAAAGCAATCCTGCGCTTTTGCGGCCAGCTCCCAAGAGAGCGAGTTGAAAAATGGAGCTCAGGGGCACTGCAATTCACAAACCTGCAGACGTATAAATGATAACTCTCGTCTACAAATATATTGAGGGAAGGCAACGAAGGGGATTTGAAAGCAAGGCAGAATTGCAGGAAACAGATTTCAGGAGGCAGATTCGAATCGCCTTTAAAGCACAGGAAAAGCGGCAAAACCTCGACAATGATGCCCTTGGCCAAAAAGGGCGTATGCGTTTTTTCCTGAATATATTCAGGAAAAAACGCATACGCCCTTTTTGGCCAACCAAGCAACCTGGAAAGGCAAATCAGCGCTACAAAGAAGGCTCACTTCCCGTCGGTCAAAAGGGCCATGCTGAATAAAGTGTCAAAACCAGAAATGCAGGACAGGCCATGGAGAAACGGGAGCCTTGCTACGCTGATGGGCAGGATGTAAATTGCCAACAGCCACTCTGGAGAAGTTTACGGTGTGTCCTGAAACATCTACAAAACTCAGCTTAGAGAGCATAGGGCACTTCCACTCATGGGCGTATAAATTGGGAAAACTAAAAATCAGCAAGACACAGGCACCCCAAAGTTTAGGGCTGCTCTGTTGACAAGAACCTCCACTTCGTTACACCTTAAATATCCCAGGAAAGAGAAAAATGGATAAAGAAGTTGTGGTCCTTATGTACAATGGAATATCACTCAGCCATGAAATCAACGTCATAAGGCTAGTAGCAGCATGATGAGTGGATTTAGGTACGACGATTCTAAGTGAAATAAGTCACACAGAAAAAGACACTTATCGTAAGATATCACTTGTAGAGGGAATGTAAAAATCGCTACCCTTGAACTGAATTACAAAACAGAACAGAGGCACACTTTAGAAAACACACTATGGCTGCTTATCGGGAAAGGTGAGGTGGGGTGATGCATAAAACAAGGGTTTCAAATTAGATCAGATACCGTTCCATAAACCCAATATGTAATAGACAAGACCTACTCCTTGCTCAGTGAACTGGACTCAACACCCCCTATTCACCGCCCAAGAATATATCTGACTAGTAAGAATCTCAACACCTATGTATTGATATCTCTCTGTAAGTGAGTCAAGTGGGTGTAAAGCTGCATAAACACAGCAGTGAAAAGCAGCTAAACCCCATTATAAAACTCAATTAATTTTAAAAACCCGTGAAACAAAGACAGTGAAAGAGAGAGAAATTCTTACAAAATTCGTTCAGGGGCTGTGATGCCACCTGGATTGACCATGTCTAGACCCGCAGCTGATTGAGACATAAGGGTGGACACTCTTGGGGCTGAGAGGTTTGGTGAGGTTGGGTGAGCAAACGCAGACGCTTTAAAGTAATACTGCGTGGTACCCATCCCATGGGTCCCAAATCTCCAGGTTCAAGGGCATCTGCCTACATCGAAAACATGCATGAGAAACCCAGAAGATGGTCCACCGAGTGATCGGGAAAGGTTTCTAAAACGCACCTCATTTCTCATATCCTTGTGCTCGGGTTCGCCATTCCAGCCGCTTTACTAGCAATCTCCCTCCTTGGAGAATCAGCACCTTTAACCTCCTGTTCCATACAGGTTGCAATTTGTCCTGAGGATGAACGGGAAGAGGGGGAACCAATGAGAGACTAGCTCTAGGTGTTGGGACAGGCACAGGTCACTCTATTTTCCCATCAGGAAGAAGAATTAACCACAGGCTCAGTCTGCCGCCCTGAAGCAGAATAGGGCCTAAAGCAATCCTGCGCTTTTGCGGCCAGCTCCCAAGAGAGCGAGTTGAAAAATGGAGCTCAGGGGCACTGCAATTCACAAACCTGCAGACGTATAAATGATAACTCTCGTCTACAAATATATTGAGGGAAGGCAACAAAGAGGATTTGAAAGCAAGGCAGAATTGCAGGAAACAGATTTCAGGAGGCAGATTCGAATCGCCTTTAAAGCACAGGAAAAGCGGCAAAACCTCGACAATGATGCCCTTGGCCAAAAAGGGCGTATGCGTTTTTTCCTGAATATATTCAGGAAAAAACGCATACGCCCTTTTTGGCCAACCAAGCAACCTGGAAAGGCAAATCAGCGCTACAAAGAAGTCTCGCTTCCCATCGGTCAAAAGGGCCATGCTGAATAAAGTGTCAAAACCAGAAATGCAGGACAGGCCACGGAGAAACGGGAGCCTTGCTACGCTGATGGGCGGGATGTAAATTGCCAACAGCCACTCTGGAGAAGTGTACGGTGTGTCCTGAAACATTTACAAAACTCAGCTTAGAGAGCATAGGGCACTTCCACTCATGGGCGTATAAAATGGGAAAACTAAAAATCAGCAAGACACAAGCACCCCAAAGTTTAGGGCTGCTCTGTTGACAAGAACCTCCACTTCGTTACACCTTAAATATCCCAGGAAAGAGAAAAATGGATAAAGAAGTTGTGGTCCTTATGTACAATGGAATATCACTCAGCCATGAAATCAACGTCATAAGGCTAATAGCAGCATGATGAGTGGATTTAGGTACGACGATTCTAAGTGAAATAAGTCACACAGAAAAAGACACTTATCATAAGATATCACTTATAGAGGGAATGTAAAAACCGCTACCCTTGAACTGAATTACAAAACAGAACAGAGTCACACGGTTAGAAAACACACTATGGCTGCCTAACGGGAAAGGTGAGGTGGGGTGATGCCTAAAACAAGGGTTTCAAATTAGCTCAGATACCGTTCCATAAACCCAATACGTAATAGACAAGACCTACTCCTTGCTCAGGGAACTGGACTCAACACCCCCTATTCACCGCCCAGGAATATATCTGACTAGTAAGAATCTTAAAACCTATGTATTGATATCTCTCTGTAAGTGAGTCAAGTGGGTGTAAAGCTGCATAAACACAGCAGTGAAAAGCAGCTAAACCCCATTATAAAACTCGATTAATTTTAAAAACCCGTGAAACAAAGACAGTGAAACAGAGAGAAATTCTTACAAAATTCGTTCAGGGGCTGTGATGCCACCTGGATTGACCATATCTAGACCCGAGGCTGATTGAGACATAAGGGTGGACACTCTTGGGGCTGAGAGGTTTGGTGAGGTTGGGTGAGCAAACGCTGACGCTTTAAAGTAATACTGCGTGGTACCCATCCCATGGGTCCCAAATCTCCAGGTTCAAGGGCATCTTCCTACATCGAAAACATGCATGAGAAACCCAGAAGATGGTCCACCGAGTGATCGGGAAAGGTTTCTAAAACGCACCTCCTTTCTCATCTCCTTGTGCTCGGGTTCGCCATTCCAGCCGCTTTACTAGCAATCTCCCTCCTTGGAGAATCAGCACCTTTAACCTCCTGTTCCATACAGGTGGCAATTTGAACTGAGGATGAACGGGAAGACGGGGAACCAATGAGAGACTAGCTCTAGGTGTTGGGACAGGCACAGGTCACTCTAGTTTCCCATCAGGAAGAAGACTTAACCACAGGCTCAGTCTGCCGCCCGGAAGCAGAATAGGGCCTAAAGCAATCCTGCTCTTTTGCGGCCAGCTCCCAAGAGAGCGAGTTGAAAAATGGAGCTCAGGGGCACTGCAATTCACAAACCTGCAGACTTATAAATGATAACTCTCGTCTACAAATATATTGAGGGAAGGCAACAAAGAGGATTTGAAAGCAAGGCAGAATTGCAGGAAACAGATTTCAGGAGGCAGATTCGAATCGCCTTTAAAGCACAGGAAAAGCGGCAAAACCTCGACAATGATGCCCTTGGCCAAAAAGGGCGTATGCGTTTTTTCCTGAATATATTCAGGACAAAACGCATACGCCCTTTTTGGCCAACCAAGCAACCTGGAAAGGCAAATCAGCGCTACAAAGAAGTCTCGCTTCCCATCGGTCAAAAGGGCCATGCTGAATAAAGTGTCAAAACCAGAAATGCAGGACAGGCCACGGAGAAACGGGAGCCTTGCTACGCTGATGGGCGGGATGTAAATTGCCAACAGCCACTCTGGAGAAGTGTACGGTGTGTCCTGAAACATTTACAAAACTCAGCTTAGAGAGCATAGGGCACTTCCACTCATGGGCGTATAAAATGGGAAAACTAAAAATCAGCAAGACACAAGCACCCCAAAGTTTAGGGCTGCTCTGTTGACAAGAACCTCCACTTCGTTACACCTTAAATATCCCAGGAAAGAGAAAAATGGATAAAGAAGTTGTGGTCCTTATGTACAATGGAATATCACTCAGCCATGAAATCAACGTCATAAGGCTAGTAGCAGCATGATGAGTGGATTTAGGTACGACGATTCTAAGTCAAATAAGTCACACAGAAAAAGACACTT
This sequence comes from Eschrichtius robustus, assembly GCF_028021215.1. Taxonomy (NCBI): domain Eukaryota; kingdom Metazoa; phylum Chordata; class Mammalia; order Artiodactyla; family Eschrichtiidae; genus Eschrichtius; species Eschrichtius robustus. Next base: position 27,105,543 of record NC_090830.1, on the reverse strand, counting down.
ATCATAAGATATCACTTATAGAGGGAATGTAAAAACCGCTACCCTTGAACTGAATTACAAAACAGAACAGAGTCACACGGTTAGAAAACACACTATGGCTGCCTAACGGGAAAGGTGAGGTGGGGTGATGCCTAAAACAAGGGTTTCAAATTAGCTCAGATACCGTTCCATAAACCCAATACGTAATAGACAAGACCTACTCCTTGCTCAGGGAACTGGACTCAACACCCCCTATTCACCGCCCAGGAATATATCTGACTAGTAAGAATCTTAAAACCTATGTATTGATATCTCTCTGTAAGTGAGTCAAGTGGGTGTAAAGCTGCATAAACACAGCAGTGAAAAGCAGCTAAACCCCATTATAAAACTCGATTAATTTTAAAAACCCGTGAAACAAAGACAGTGAAACAGAGAGAAATTCTTACAAAATTCGTTCAGGGGCTGTGATGCCACCTGGATTGACCATATCTAGACCCGAGGCTGATTGAGACATAAGGGTGGACACTCTTGGGGCTGAGAGGTTTGGTGAGGTTGGGTGAGCAAACGCAGACGCTTTAAAGTAATACTGCGTGGTACCCATCCCATGGGTCCCAAATCTCCAGGCTCAAGGGCATCTTCCTACATCGAAAACATGCTTGAGAAACCCAGAAGATGGTCCACCGAGTGATCGGGAAAGGTTTCTAAAACGCACCTCCTTTCTCATCTCCTTGTGCTCGGGTTCGCCATTCCAGCCGCTTTACTAGCAATCTCCCTCCTTGGAGAATCAGCACCTTTAACCTCCTGTTCCATACAGGTGGCAATTTGAACTGAGGATGAACGGGAAGACGGGGAACCAATGAGAGACTAGCTCTAGGTGTTGGGACAGGCACAGGTCACTCTATTTTCCCATCAGGAAGAAGAATTAAGCACAGGATCAGTCTGCCGCCCGGAAGCAGAATAGGGCCTAAAGCAATCCTGCGCTTTTGCGGCCAGCTCCCAAGAGAGCGAGTTGAAAAATGGAGCTCAGGGGCACTGCAATTCACAAACCTGCAGACGTATAAATGATAACTCTCGTCTACAAATATATTGAGGGAAGGCAACAACGAGGATTTGAAAGCAAGGCAGAATTGCAGGAAACAGATTTCAGGAGGCAGATTCGAATCGCCTTTAAAGCACAGGAAAAGCGGCAAAACCTCGACAATGATGCCCTTGGCCAAAAAGGGCGTATGCGTTTTTTCCTGAATATATTCAGGACAAAACGCATACGCCCTTTTTGGCCAACCAAGCAACCTGGAAAGGCAAATCAGCGCTACAAAGAAGTCTCGCTTCCCATCGGTCAAAAGGGCCATGCTGAATAAAGTGTCAAAACCAGAAATGCAGGACAGGCCACGGAGAAACGGGAGCCTTGCTACGCTGATGGGCGGGATGTAAATTGCCAACAGCCACTCTGGAGAAGTGTACGGTGTGTCCTGAAACATTTACAAAACTCAGTTTAGAGAGCATAGGGCACTTCCACTCATGGGCGTATAAAATGGGAAAACTAAAAATCAGCAAGACACAAGCACCCCAAAGTTTAGGGCTGCTCTGTTGACAAGAACCTCCACTGCGTTACACCTTAAATATCCCAGGAAAGAGAAAAATGGATAAAGAAGTTGTGGTCCTTATGTACAAAGGAATATCACTCAGCCATGAAATCAACGTCATAAGGCTAGTAGCAGCATGATGAGTGGATTTAGGTACGACGATTCTAAGTCAAATAAGTCACACAGAAAAAGACACTTATCATAAGATATCACTTATAGAGGGAATGTAAAAACCGCTACCCTTGAACTGAATTACAAAACAGAACAGAGTCACACGGTTAGAAAACACACTATGGCTGCCTAACGGGAAAGGTGAGGTGGGGTGATGCCTAAAACAAGGGTTTCAAATTAGCTCAGATACCGTTCCATAAACCCAATACGTAATAGACAAGACCTACTCCTTGCTCAGGGAACTGGACTCAACACCCCCTATTCACCGCCCAGGAATATATCTGACTAGTAAGAATCTTAAAACCTATGTATTGATATCTCTCTGTAAGTGAGTCAAGTGGGTGTAAAGCTGCATAAACACAGCAGTGAAAAGCAGCTAAACCCCATTATAAAACTCAATTAATTTTAAAAACCCGTGAAACAAAGACAGTGAAACAGAGAGAAATTCTTACAAAATTCGTTCAGGGGCTGTGATGCCACCTGGATTGACCATATCTAGACCCGAGGCTGATTGAGACATAAGGGTGGACACTCTTGGGGCTGAGAGGTTTGGTGAGGTTGGGTGAGCAAACGCAGACGCTTTAAAGTAATACTGCGTGGTACCCATCCCATGGGTCCCAAATCTCCAGGTTCAAGGGCATCTTCCTACATCGAAAACATGCATGAGAAACCCAGAAGATGGTCCACCGAGTGATCGGGAAAGGTTTCTAAAACGCACCTCCTTTCTCATCTCCTTGTGCTCGGGTTCGCCATTCCAGCCGCTTTACTAGCAATCTCCCTCCTTGGAGAATCAGCACCTTTAACCTCCTGTTCCATACAGGTGGCAATTTGAACTGAGGATGAACGGGAAGACGGGGAACCAATGAGAGACTAGCTCTAGGTGTTGGGACAGGCACAGGTCACTCTATTTTCCCATCAGGAAGAAGACTTAACCACAGGCTCAGTCTGCCGCCCGGAAGCAGAATAGGGCCTAAAGCAATCCTGCGCTTTTGCGGCCAGCTCCCAAGAGAGCGAGTTGAAAAATGGAGCTCAGGGGCACTGCAATTCACAAACCTGCAGACTTATAAATGATAACTCTCGTCTACAAATATATTGAGGGAAGGCAACAAAGAGGATTTGAAAGCAAGGCAGAATTGCAGGAAACAGATTTCAGGAGGCAGATTCGAATCGCCTTTAAAGCACAGGAAAAGCGGCAAAACCTCGACAATGATGCCCTTGGCCAAAAAGGGCGTATGCGTTTTTTCCTGAATATATTCAGGACAAAACGCATACGCCCTTTTTGGCCAACCAAGCAATCTGGTAAGGCAAATCAGCGCTACAAAGAAGTCTCGCTTCCCATCGGTCAAAAGGGCCATGCTGAATAAAGTGTCAAAACCAGAAATGCAGGACAGGCCACGGAGAAACGGGAGCCTTGCTACGCTGATGGGCGGATGTAAATTGCCAACAGCCACTCTGGAGAAGTGTTACGGTGTGTCCTGAAACATTTACAAAACTCAGCTTAGAGAGCATAGGGCACTTCCACTCATGGGCGTATAAAATGGGAAAACTAAAAATCAGCAAGACACAAGCACCCCAAAGTTTAGGCTGCTCTGTTGACAAGAACCTCCACTTTCGTTACACCTTAAATATCCCAGGAAAGAGAAAAATGGATAAAGAAGTTGTGGTCCTTATGTACAATGGAATATCACTCAGCCATGAAATCAACGTCATAAGGCTAGTAGCAGCATGATGAGTGGATTTAGGTACGACGATTCTAAGTCAAATAAGTCACACAGAAAAAGACACTTATCATAAGATATCACTTATAGAGGGAATGTAAAAACCGCTACCCTTGAACTGAATTACAAAACAGAACAGAGTCACACGGTTAGAAAAGACACTATGGCTGCCTAACGGGAAAGGTGAGGTGGGGTGATGCCTAAAACAAGGGTTTCAAATTAGCTCAGATACCGTTCCATAAACCCAATACGTAATAGACAAGACCTACTCCTTGCTCAGGGAACTGGACTCAACACCCCCTATTCACCGCCCAGGAATATATCTGACTAGTAAGAATCTTAAAACCTATGTATTGATATCTCTCTGTAAGTGAGTCAAGTGGTGTAAAGCTGCATAAACACAGCAGTGAAAAGCAGCTAAACCCCATTATAAAACTCAATTAATTTTAAAAACCCGTGAAACAAAGACAGTGAAACAGAGAGAAATTCTTACAAAATTCGTTCAGGGGGCTGTGATGCCACCTGGATTGACCATATCTAGACCCGAGGCTGATTGAGACATAAGGGTGGACACTCTTGGGGCTGAGAGGTTTGGTGAGGTTGGGTGAGCAAACACAGACGCTTTAAAGTAATACTGCGTGGTACCCATCCCATGGGTCCCAAATCTCCAGGTTCAAGGGCATCTTCCTACATCGAAAACATGCATGAGAAACCCAGAAGATGGTCCACCGAGTGATCGGGGAAAGGTTTCTAAAACGCACCTCCTTTCTCATCTCCTTGTGCTCGGGTTCGCCATTCCAGCCGCTTTACTAGCAATCTCCCTCCTTGGAGAATCAGCACCTTTAACCTCCTGTTCCATACAGGTGGCAATTTGAACTGAGGATGAACGGGAAGACGGGGAACCAATGAGAGACTAGCTCTAGGTGTTGGGACAGGCACAGGTCACTCTAGTTTCCCATCAGGAAGAAGACTTAACCACAGGCTCAGTCTGCCGCCCGGAAGCAGAATAGGGCCTAAAGCAATCCTGCGCTTTTGCGGCCAGCTCCCAAGAGAGCGAGTTGAAAAATGGAGCTCAGGGGCACTGCAATTCACAAACCTGCAGACTTATAAATGATAACTCTCGTCTACAAATATATTGAGGGAAGGCAACAAAGAGGATTTGAAAGCAAGGCAGAATTGCAGGAAACAGATTTCAGGAGGCAGATTCGAATCGCCTTTAAAGCACAGGAAAAGCGGCAAAACCTCGACAATGATGCCCTTGGCCAAAAAGGGCGTATGCGTTTTTTCCTGAATATATTCAGGACAAAACGCATACGCCCTTTTTGGCCAACCAAGCAACCTGGAAAGGCAAATCAGCGCTACAAAGAAGTCTCGCTTCCCATCGGTCAAAAGGGCCATGCTGAATAAAGTGTCAAAACCAGAAATGCAGGACAGGCCACGGAGAAACGGGAGCCTTGCTACGCTGATGGGCGGGATGTAAATTGCCAACAGCCACTCTGGAGAAGTGTACGGTGTGTCCTGAAACATTTACAAAACTCAGCTTAGAGAGCATAGGGCACTTCCACTCATGGGCGTATAAAATGGGAAAACTAAAAATCAGCAAGACACAAGCACCCCAAAGTTTAGGGCTGCTCTGTTGACAAGAACCTCCACTTCGTTACACTTTAAATATCCCAGGAAAGAGAAAAATGGATAAAGAAGTTGTGGTCCTTATGTACAATGGAATATCACTCAGCCATGAAATCAACGTCATAAGGCTAGTAGCAGCATGATGAGTGGATTTAGGTACGACGATTCTAAGTCAAATAAGTCACACAGAAAAAGACACTTATCATAAGATATCACTTATAGAGGGAATGTAAAAACCGCTACCCTTGAACTGAATTACAAAACAGAACAGAGTCACACGGTTAGAAAAGACACTATGGCTGCCTAACGGGAAAGGTGAGGTGGGGTGATGCCTAAAACAAGGGTTTCAAATTAGCTCAGATACCGTTCCATAAACCCAATACGTAATAGACAAGACCTACTCCTTGCTCAGGGAACTGGACTCAACACCCCCTATTCACCGCCCAGGAATATATCTGACTAGTAAGAATCTTAAAACCTATGTATTGATATCTCTCTGTAAGTGAGTCAAGTGGGTGTAAAGCTGCATAAACACAGCAGTGAAAAGCAGCTAAACCCCATTATAAAACTCAATTAATTTTAAAAACCCGTGAAACAAAGACAGTGAAACAGAGAGAAATTCTTACAAAATTCGTTCAGGGGCTGTGATGCCACCTGGATTGACCATATCTAGACCCGAGGCTGATTGAGACATAAGGGTGGACACTCTTGGGGCTGAGAGGTTTGGTGAGGTTGGGTGAGCAAACGCAGACGCTTTAAAGTAATACTGCGTGGTACCCATCCCATGGGTCCCAAATCTCCAGGCTCAAGGGCATCTTCCTACATCGAAAACATGCTTGAGAAACCCAGAAGATGGTCCACCGAGTGATCGGGAAAGGTTTCTAAAACGCACCTCCTTTCTCATCTCCTTGTGCTCGGGTTCGCCATTCCAGCCGCTTTACTAGCAATCTCCCTCCTTGGAGAATCAGCACCTTTAACCTCCTGTTCCATACAGGTGGCAATTTGAACTGAGGATGAACGGGAAGACGGGGAACCAATGAGAGACTAGCTCTAGGTGTTGGGACAGGCACAGGTCACTCTATTTTCCCATCAGGAAGAAGAATTAAGCACAGGATCAGTCTGCCGCCCGGAAGCAGAATAGGGCCTAAAGCAATCCTGCGCTTTTGCGGCCAGCTCCCAAGAGAGCGAGTTGAAAAATGGAGCTCAGGGGCACTGCAATTCACAAACCTGCAGACTTATAAATGATAACTCTCGTCTACAAATATATTGAGGGAAGGCAACAACGAGGATTTGAAAGCAAGGCAGAATTGCAGGAAACAGATTTCAGGAGGCAGATTCGAATCGCCTTTAAAGCACAGGAAAAGCGGCAAAACCTCGACAATGATGCCCTTGGCCAAAAAGGGCGTATGCGTTTTTTCCTGAATATATTCAGGAAAAAACGCATACGCCCTTTTTGGCCAACCAAGCAACCTGGAAAGGCAAATCAGCGCTACAAAGAAGTCTCACTTCCCATCGGTCAAAAGGGCCATGCTGAATAAAGTGTCAAAACCAGAAATGCAGGACAGGCCACGGAGAAACGGGAGCCTTGCTACGCTGATGGGCGGGATGTAAATTGCCAACAGCCACTCTGGAGAAGTGTACGGTGTGTCCTGAAACATTTACAAAACTCAGTTTAGAGAGCATAGGGCACTTCCACTCATGGGCGTATAAAATGGGAAAACTAAAAATCAGCAAGACACAAGCACCCCAAAGTTTAGGGCTGCTCTGTTGACAAGAACCTCCACTTCGTTACACCTTAAATATCCCAGGAAAGAGAAAAATGGATAAAGAAGTTGTGGTCCTTATGTACAAAGGAATATCACTCAGCCATGAAATCAACGTCATAAGGCTAGTAGCAGCATGATGAGTGGATTTAGGTACGACGATTCTAAGTCAAATAAGTCACACAGAAAAAGACACTTATCATAAGATATCACTTATAGAGGGAATGTAAAAACCGCTACCCTTGAACTGAATTACAAAACAGAACAGAGTCACACGGTTAGAAAACACACTATGGCTGCCTAACGGGAAAGGTGAGGTGGGGTGATGCCTAAAACAAGGGTTTCAAATTAGCTCAGATACCGTTCCATAAACCCAATACGTAATAGACAAGACCTACTCCTTGCTCAGGGAACTGGACTCAACACCCCCTATTCACCGCCCAGGAATATATCTGACTAGTAAGAATCTTAAAACCTATGTATTGATATCTCTCTGTAAGTGAGTCAAGTGGGTGTAAAGCTGCATAAACACAGCAGTGAAAAGCAGCTAAACCCCATTATAAAACTCAATTAATTTTAAAAACCCGTGAAACAAAGACAGTGAAAGAGAGAGAAATTCTTACAAAATTCGTTCAGGGGCTGTGATGCCACCTGGATTGACGATATCTAGACCCGAGGCTGATTGAGACATAAGGGTGGACACTCTTGGGGCTGAGAGGTTTGGTGAGGTTGGGTGAGCAAACGCAGACGCTTTAAAGTAATACTGCGTGGTACCCATCCCATGGGTCCCAAATCTCCAGGCTCAAGGGCATCTTCCTACATCGAAAACATGCTTGAGAAACCCAGAAGATGGTCCACCGAGTGATCGGAAAGGTTTCTAAAACGCACCTCCTTTCTCATCTCCTTGTGCTCGGGTTCGCCATTCCAGCCGCTTTTACTAGCAATCTCCCTCCTTGGAGAATCAGCACCTTTAACCTCCTGTTCCATACAGGTGGCAATTTGAACTGAGGATGAACGGGAAGACGGGGAACCAATGAGAGACTAGCTCTAGGTGTTGGGACAGGCACAGGTCACTCTATTTTCCCATCAGGAAGAAGAATTAAGCACAGGATCAGTCTGCCGCCCGGAAGCAGAATAGGGCCTAAAGCAATCCTGCGCTTTTGCGGCCAGCTCCCAAGAGAGCGAGTTGAAAAATGGAGCTCAGGGGCACTGCAATTCACAAACCTGCAGACTTATAAATGATAACTCTCGTCTACAAATATATTGAGGGAAGGCAACAACGAGGATTTGAAAGCAAGGCAGAATTGCAGGAAACAGATTTCAGGAGGCAGATTCGAATCGCCTTTAAAGCACAGGAAAAGCGGCAAAACCTCGACAATGATTGCCCTTGGCCAAAAAGGGCGTATGCGTTTTTTTCCTGAATATATTCAGGAAAAAACGCATACGCCCTTTTTGGCCAACCCAAGCAACCTGGAAAGGCAAATCAGCGCTACAAAGAAGTCTCACTTCCCATCGGTCAAAAGGGCCATGCTGAATAAAGTGTCAAAACCAGAAATGCAGGACAGGCCACGGAGAAACGGGAGCCTTGCTACGCTGATGGGCGGGATGTAAATTGCCAACAGCCACTCTGGAGAAGTGTACGGTGTGTCCTGAAACATTTACAAAACTCAGTTTAGAGAGCATAGGGCACTTCCACTCATGGGCGTATAAAATGGGAAAACTAAAAATCAGCAAGACACAAGCACCCCAAAGTTTAGGGCTGCTCTGTTGACAAGAACCTCCACTTCGTTACACCTTAAATATCCCAGGAAAGAGAAAAATGGATAAAGAAGTTGTGGTCCTTATGTACAAAGGAATATCACTCAGCCATGAAATCAACGTCATAAGGCTAGTAGCAGCATGATGAGTGGATTTAGGTACGACGATTCTAAGTCAAATAAGTCACACAGAAAAAGACACTTATCATAAGATATCACTTATAGAGGGAATGTAAAAACCGCTACCCTTGAACTGAATTACAAAACAGAACAGAGTCACACGGTTAGAAAACACACTATGGCTGCCTAACGGGAAAGGTGAGGTGGGGTGATGCCTAAAACAAGGGTTTCAAATTAGCTCAGATACCGTTCCATAAACCCAATACGTAATAGACAAGACCTACTCCTTGCTCAGGGAACTGGACTCAACACCCCCTATTCACCGCCCAGGAATATATCTGACTAGTAAGAATCTTAAAACCTATGTATTGATATCTCTCTGTAAGTGAGTCAAGTGGGTGTAAAGCTGCATAAACACAGCAGTGAAAAGCAGCTAAACCCCATTATAAAACTCAATTAATTTTAAAAACCCGTGAAACAAAGACAGTGAAAGAGAGAGAAATTCTTACAAAATTCGTTCAGGGGCTGTGATGCCACCTGGATTGACGATATCTAGACCCGAGGCTGATTGAGACATAAGGGTGGACACTCTTGGGGCTGAGAGGTTTGGTGAGGTTGGGTGAGCAAACGCAGACGCTTTAAAGTAATACTGCGTGGTACCCATCCCATGGGTCCCAAATCTCCAGGCTCAAGGGCATCTTCCTACATCGAAAACATGCTTGAGAAACCCAGAAGATGGTCCACCGAGTGATCGGGAAAGGTTTCTAAAACGCACCTCCTTTCTCATCTCCTTGTGCTCGGGTTCGCCATTCCAGCCGCTTTACTAGCAATCTCCCTCCTTGGAGAATCAGCACCTTTAACCTCCTGTTCCATACAGGTGGCAATTTGAACTGAGGATGAACGGGAAGACGGGGAACCAATGAGAGACTAGCTCTAGGTGTTGGGACAGGCACAGGTCACTCTATTTTCCCATCAGGAAGAAGAATTAAGCACAGGATCAGTCTGCCGCCCGGAAGCAGAATAGGGCCTAAAGCAATCCTGCGCTTTTGCGGCCAGCTCCCAAGAGAGCGAGTTGAAAAATGGAGCTCAGGGGCACTGCAATTCACAAACCTGCAGACTTATAAATGATAACTCTCGTCTACAAATATATTGAGGGAAGGCAACAACGAGGATTTGAAAGCAAGGCAGAATTGCAGGAAACAGATTTCAGGAGGCAGATTCGAATCGCCTTTAAAGCACAGGAAAAGCGGCAAAACCTCGACAATGATGCCCTTGGCCAAAAAGGGCGTATGCGTTTTTTCCTGAATATATTCAGGAAAAAACGCATACGCCCTTTTTGGCCAACCAAGCAACCTGGAAAGGCAAATCAGCGCTACAAAGAAGTCTCACTTCCCATCGGTCAAAAGGGCCATGCTGAATAAAGTGTCAAAACCAGAAATGCAGGACAGGCCACGGAGAAACGGGAGCCTTGCTACGCTGATGGGCGGGATGTAAATTGCCAACAGCCACTCTGGAGAAGTGTACGGTGTGTCCTGAAACATTTACAAAACTCAGTTTAGAGAGCATAGGGCACTTCCACTCATGGGCGTATAAAATGGGAAAACTAAAAATCAGCAAGACACAAGCACCCCAAAGTTTAGGGCTGCTCTGTTGACAAGAACCTCCACTTCGTTACACCTTAAATATCCCAGGAAAGAGAAAAATGGATAAAGAAGTTGTGGTCCTTATGTACAAAGGAATATCACTCAGCCATGAAATCAACGTCATAAGGCTAGTAGCAGCATGATGAGTGGATTTAGGTACGACGATTCTAAGTCAAATAAGTCACACAGAAAAAGACACTTATCATAAGATATCACTTATAGAGGGAATGTAAAAACCGCTACCCTTGAACTGAATTACAAAACAGAACAGAGTCACACGGTTAGAAAACACACTATGGCTGCCTAACGGGAAAGGTGAGGTGGGGTGATGCCTAAAACAAGGGTTTCAAATTAGCTCAGATACCGTTCCATAAACCCAATACGTAATAGACAAGACCTACTCCTTGCTCAGGGAACTGGACTCAACACCCCCTATTCACCGCCCAGGAATATATCTGACTAGTAAGAATCTTAAAACCTATGTATTGATATCTCTCTGTAAGTGAGTCAAGTGGGTGTAAAGCTGCATAAACACAGCAGTGAAAAGCAGCTAAACCCCATTATAAAACTCAATTAATTTTAAAAACCCGTGAAACAAAGACAGTGAAACAGAGAGAAATTCTTACAAAATTCGTTCAGGGGCTGTGATGCCACCTGGATTGACCATATCTAGACCCGAGGCTGATTGAGACATAAGGGTGGACACTCTTGGGGCTGAGAGGTTTGGTGAGGTTGGGTGAGCAAACGCAGACGCTTTAAAGTAATACTGCGTGGTACCCATCCCATGGGTCCCAAATCTCCAGGTTCAAGGGCATCTTCCTACATCGAAAACATGCATGAGAAACCCAGAAGATGGTCCACCGAGTGATCGGGAAAGGTTTCTAAAACGCACCTCCTTTCTCATCTCCTTGTGCTCGGGTTCGCCATTCCAGCCGCTTTACTAGCAATCTCCCTCCTTGGAGAATCAGCACCTTTAACCTCCTGTTCCATACAGGTGGCAATTTGAACTGAGGATGAACGGGAAGACGGGGAACCAATGAGAGACTAGCTCTAGGTGTTGGGACAGGCACAGGTCACTCTATTTTCCCATCAGGAAGAAGACTTAACCACAGGCTCAGTCTGCCGCCCGGAAGCAGAATAGGGCCTAAAGCAATCCTGCGCTTTTGCGGCCAGCTCCCAAGAGAGCGAGTTGAAAAATGGAGCTCAGGGGCACTGCAATTCACAAACCTGCAGACTTATAAATGATAACTCTCGTCTACAAATATATTGAGGGAAGGCAACAAAGAGGATTTGAAAGCAAGGCAGAATTGCAGGAAACAGATTTCAGGAGGCAGATTCGAATCGCCTTTAAAGCACAGGAAAAGCGGCAAAACCTCGACAATGATGCCCTTGGCCAAAAAGGGCGTATGCGTTTTTTCCTGAATATATTCAGGACAAAACGCATACGCCCTTTTTGGCCAACCAAGCAACCTGGAAAGGCAAATCAGCGCTACAAAGAAGTCTCGCTTCCCATCGGTCAAAAGGGCCATGCTGAATAAAGTGTCAAAACCAGAAATGCAGGACAGGCCACGGAGAAACGGGAGCCTTGCTACGCTGATGGGCGGGATGTAAATTGCCAACAGCCACTCTGGAGAAGTGTACGGTGTGTCCTGAAACATTTACAAAACTCAGCTTAGAGAGCATAGGGCACTTCCACTCATGGGCGTATAAAATGGGAAAACTAAAAATCAGCAAGACACAAGCACCCCAAAGTTTAGGGCTGCTCTGTTGACAAGAACCTCCACTTCGTTACACCTTAAATATCCCAGGAAAGAGAAAAATCGATAAAAAAGTTGTGGTCCTTATGTACAATGGAATATCACTCAGCCATGAAATCAACGTCATAAGGCTAGTAGCAGCATGATGAGTGGATTTAGGTACGACGATTCTAAGTCAAATAAGTCACACAGAAAAAGACACTTATCATAAGATATCACTTATAGAGGGAATGTAAAAACCGCTACCCTTGAACTGAATTACAAAACAGAACAGAGTCACACGGTTAGAAAACACACTATGGCTGCCTAACGGGAAAGGTGAGGTGGGGTGATGCCTAAAACAAGGGTTTCAAATTAGCTCAGATACCGTTCCATAAACCCAATACGTAATAGACAAGACCTACTCCTTGCTCAGGGAACTGGACTCAACACCCCCTATTCACCGCCCAGGAATATATCTGACTAGTAAGAATCTTAAAACCTATGTATTGATATCTCTCTGTAAGTGAGTCAAGTGGGTGTAAAGCTGCATAAACACAGCAGTGAAAAGCAGCTAAACCCCATTATAAAACTCAATTAATTTTAAAAACCCGTGAAACAAAGACAGTGAAAGAGAGAGAAATTCTTACAAAATTCGTTCAGGGGCTGTGATGCCACCTGGATTGACGATATCTAGACCCGAGGCTGATTGAGACATAAGGGTGGACACTCTTGGGGCTGAGAGGTTTGGTGAGGTTGGGTGAGCAAACGCAGACGCTTTAAAGTAATACTGCGTGGTACCCATCCCATGGGTCCCAAATCTCCAGGTTCAAGGGCATCTTCCTACATCGAAAACATGCATGAGAAACCCAGAAGATGGTCCACCGAGTGATCGGGAAAGGTTTCTAAAACGCACCTCCTTTCTCATCTCCTTGTGCTCGGGTTCGCCATTCCAGCCGCTTTACTAGCAATCTCCCTCCTTGGAGAATCAGCACCTTTAACCTCCTGTTCCATACAGGTGGCAATTTGAACTGAGGATGAACGGGAAGACGGGGAACCAATGAGAGACTAGCTCTAGGTGTTGGGACAGGCACAGGTCACTCTATTTTCCCATCAGGAAGAAGACTTAACCACAGGCTCAGTCTGCCGCCCGGAAGCAGAATAGGGCCTAAAGCAATCCTGCGCTTTTGCGGCCAGCTCCCAAGAGAGCGAGTTGAAAAATGGAGCTCAGGGGCACTGCAATTCACAAACCTGCAGACTTATAAATGATAACTCTCGTCTACAAATATATTGAGGGAAGGCAACAAAGAGGATTTGAAAGCAAGGCAGAATTGCAGGAAACAGATTTCAGGAGGCAGATTCGAATCGCCTTTAAAGCACAGGAAAAGCGGCAAAACCTCGACAATGATGCCCTTGGCCAAAAAGGGCGTATGCGTTTTTTCCTGAATATATTCAGGACAAAACGCATACGCCCTTTTTTGCCAACCAAGCAACCTGGAAAGGCAAATCAGCGCTACAAAGAAGGCTCGCTTCCCGTCGGTCAAAAGGGCCATGCTGAATAAAGTTTCAAAACCAGAAATGCAGGACAGGCCATGGAGAAACGGGAGCCTTGCTACGCTGATGGGCAGGATGTAAATTGCCAACAGCCACTCTGGAGAAGTTTACGGTGTGTCCTGAAACATCTACAAAACTCAGCTTAGAGAGCATAGGGCACTTCCACTCATGGGCGTATAAATTGGGAAAACTAAAAATCAGCAAGACACAGGCACCCCAAAGTTTAGGGCTGCTCTGTTGACAAGAACCTCCACTTCGTTACACCTTAAATATCCCAGGAAAGAGAAAAATGGATAAAGAAGTTGTGGTCCTTATGTACAATGGAATATCACTCAGCCATGAAATCAACGTCATAAGGCTAGTAGCAGCATGATGAGTGGATTTAGGTACGACGATTCTAAGTGAAATAAGTCACACAGAAAAAGACACTTATCGTAAGATATCACTTGTAGAGGGAATGTAAAAATCGCTACCCTTGAACTGAATTACAAAACAGAACAGAGGCACACTTTAGAAAACACACTATGGCTGCTTATCGGGAAAGGTGAGGTGGGGTGATGCATAAAACAAGGGTTTCAAATTAGATCAGATACCGTTCCATAAACCCAATATGTAATAGACAAGACCTACTCCTTGCTCAGTGAACTGGACTCAACACCCCCTATTCACCGCCCAAGAATATATCTGACTAGTAAGAATCTCAACACCTATGTATTGATATCTCTCTGTAAGTGAGTCAAGTGGGTGTAAAGCTGCATAAACACAGCAGTGAAAAGCAGCTAAACCCCATTATAAAACTCAATTAATTTTAAAAACCCGTGAAACAAAGACAGTGAAAGAGAGAGAAATTCTTACAAAATTCGTTCAGGGGCTGTGATGCCACCTGGATTGACCATATCTAGACCCGCAGCTGATTGAGACATAAGGGTGGACACTCTTGGGGCTGAGAGGTTTGGTGAGGTTGGGTGAGCAAACGCAGACTCTTTAAAGTAATACTGCGTGGTACCCATCCCATGGGTCCCAAATCTCCAGGTTCAAGGGCATCTGCCTACATCGAAAACATGCATGAGAAACCCAGAAGATGGTCCGCCGAGTGATCGGGAAAGGTTTCTAAAACGCACCTCATTTCTCATATCCTTGTGCTCGGGTTCGCCATTCCAGCCGCTTTACTAGCAATCTCCCTCCTTGGAGAATCAGCACCTTTAACCTCCTGTTCCATACAGGTTGCAATTTGTCCTGAGGATGAACGGGAAGAGGGGGAACCAATGAGAGACTAGCTCTAGGTGTTGGGACAGGCACAGGTCACTCTATTTTCCCATCAGGAAGAAGAATTAACCACAGGCTCAGTCTGCCGCCCGGAAGCAGAATAGGGCCTAAAGCAATCCTGCGCTTTTGCGGCCAGCTCCCAAGACAGCGAGTTGAAAAATGGAGCTCAGGGGCACTGCAATTCACAAACCTGCAGACGTATAAATGATAACTCTCGTCTACAAATATATTGAGGGAAGGCAACAACGAGGATTTGAAAGCAAGGCAGAATTGCAGGAAACAGATTTCAGGAGGCAGATTCGAATCGCCTTTAAAGCACAGGAAAAGCGGCAAAACCTCGACAATGATGCCCTTGGCCAAAAAGGGCGTATGCGTTTTTTCCTGAATATATTCAGGAAAAAACGCATACGCCCTTTTTGGCCAACCAAGCAACCTGGAAAGGCAAATCAGCGCTACAAAGGAGTCTCGCTTCCCATCGGTCAAAAGGGCCATGCTGAATAAAGTGTCAAAACCAGAAATGCAGGACAGGCCACAGAGAAACGGGAGCCTTGCTACGCTGATGGGCGGGATGTAAATTGCCAACAGCCACTCTGGAGAAGTGTACGGTGTGTCCTGAAACATTTACAAAACTCAGCTTAGAGAGCATAGGGCACTTCCACTCATGGGCGTATAAAATGGGAAAACTAAAAATCAGCAAGACACATGCACCCCAAAGTTTAGGGCTGCTCTGTTGACAAGAACCTCCACTTCGTTACACCTTAAATATCCCAGGAAAGAGAAAAATGGATAAAGAAGTTGTGGTCCTTATGTACAAAGGAATATCACTCAGCCATGAAATCAACGTCATAAGGCTAGTAGCAGCATGATGAGTGGATTTAGGTACGACGATTCTAAGTCAAATAAGTCACACAGAAAAAGACACTTATCATAAGATATCACTTATAGAGGGAATGTAAAAACCGCTACCCTTGAACTGAATTACAAAACAGAACAGAGTCACACGGTTAGAAAACACACTATGGCTGCCTAACGGGAAAGGTGAGGTGGGGTGATGCCTAAAACAAGGGTTTCAAATTAGCTCAGATACCGTTCCATAAACCCAATACGTAATAGACAAGACCTACTCCTTGCTCAGGGAACTGGACTCAACACCCCCTATTCACCGCCCAGGAATATATCTGACTAGTAAGAATCTTAAAACCTATGTATTGATATCTCTCTGTAAGTGAGTCAAGTGGGTGTAAAGCTGCATAAACACAGCAGTGAAAAGCAGCTAAACCCCATTATAAAACTCAATTAATTTTAAAAACCCGTGAAACAAAGACAGTGAAACAGAGAGAAATTCTTACAAAATTCGTTCAGGGGCTGTGATGCCACCTGGATTGACCATATCTAGACCCGAGGCTGATTGAGACATAAGGGTGGACACTCTTGGGGCTGAGAGGTTTGGTGAGGTTGGGTGAGCAAACGCAGACGCTTTAAAGTAATACTGCGTGGTACCCATCCCATGGGTCCCAAATCTCCAGGTTCAAGGGCATCTTCCTACATCGAAAACATGCATGAGAAACCCAGAAGATGGTCCACCGAGTGATCGGGAAAGGTTTCTAAAACGCACCTCCTTTCTCATCTCCTTGTGCTCGGGTTCGCCAATCCAGCCGCTTTACTAGCAATCTCCCTCCTTGGAGAATCAGCACCTTTAACCTCCTGTTCCATACAGGTGGCAATTTGAACTGAGGATGAACGGGAAGACGGGGAACCAATGAGAGACTAGCTCTAGGTGTTGGGACAGGCACAGGTCACTCTATTTTCCCATCAGGAAGAAGACTTAACCACAGGCTCAGTCTGCCGCCCGGAAGCAGAATAGGGCCTAAAGCAATCCTGCGCTTTTGCGGCCAGCTCCCAAGAGAGCGAGTTGAAAAATGGAGCTCAGGGGCATTGCAATTCACAAACCTGCAGACTTATAAATGATAACTCTCGTCTACAAATATATTGAGGGAAGGCAACAAAGAGGATTTGAAAGCAAGGCAGAATTGCAGGAAACAGATTTCAGGAGGCAGATTCGAATCGCCTTTAAAGCACAGGAAAAGCGGCAAAACCTCGACAATGATGCCCTTGGCCAAAAAGGGCGTATGCGTTTTTTCCTGAATATATTCAGGACAAAACGCATACGCCCTTTTTGGCCAACCAAGCAACCTGGAAAGGCAAATCAGCGCTACAAAGAAGTCTCGCTTCCCATCGGTCAAAAGGGCCATGCTGAATAAAGTGTCAAAACCAGAAATGCAGGACAGGCCACGGAGAAACGGGAGCCTTGCTACGCTGATGGGCGGGATGTAAATTGCCAACAGCCACTCTGGAGAAGTGTACGGTGTGTCCTGAAACATTTACAAAACTCAGCTTAGAGAGCATAGGGCACTTCCACTCATGGGCGTATAAAATGGGAAAACTAAAAATCAGCAAGACACAAGCACCCCAAAGTTTAGGGCTGCTCTGTTGACAAGAACCTCCACTTCGTTACACCTTAAATATCCCAGGAAAGAGAAAAATGGATAAAGAAGTTGTGGTCCTTATGTACAAAGGAATATCACTCAGCCATGAAATCAACGTCATAAGGCTAGTAGCAGCATGATGAGTGGATTTAGGTACGACGATTCTAAGTCAAATAAGTCACACAGAAAAAGACACTTATCATAAGATATCACTTATAGAGGGAATGTAAAAACCGCTACCCTTGAACTGAATTACAAAACAGAACAGAGTCACACGGTTAGAAAAGACACTATGGCTGCCTAACGGGAAAGGTGAGGTGGGGTGATGCCTAAAACAAGGGTTTCAAATTAGCTCAGATACCGTTCCATAAACCCAATACGTAATAGACAAGACCTACTCCTTGCTCAGGGAACTGGACTCAACACCCCCTATTCACCGCCCAGGAATATATCTGACTAGTAAGAATCTTAAAACCTATGTATTGATATCTCTCTGTAAGTGAGTCAAGTGGGTGTAAAGCTGCATAAACACAGCAGTGAAAAGCAGCTAAACCCCATTATAAAACTCGATTAATTTTAAAAACCCGTGAAACAAAGACAGTGAAACAGAGAGAAATTCTTACAAAATTCGTTCAGGGGCTGTGATGCCACCTGGATTGACCATATCTAGACCCGAGGCTGATTGAGACATAAGGGTGGACACTCTTGGGGCTGAGAGGTTTGGTGAGGTTGGGTGAGCAAACGCAGACGCTTTAAAGTAATACTGCGTGGTACCCATCCCATGGGTCCCAAATCTCCAGGTTCAAGGGCATCTTCCTACATCGAAAACATGCATGAGAAACCCAGAAGATGGTCCACCGAGTGATCGGGAAAGGTTTCTAAAACGCACCTCCTTTCTCATCTCCTTGTGCTCGGGTTCGCCATTCCAGCCGCTTTACTAGCAATCTCCCTCCTTGGAGAATCAGCACCTTTAACCTCCTGTTCCATACAGGTGGCAATTTGAACTGAGGATGAACGGGAAGACGGGGAACCAATGAGAGACTAGCTCTAGGTGTTGGGACAGGCACAGGTCACTCTATTTTCCCATCAGGAAGAAGACTTAACCACAGGCTCAGTCTGCCGCCCGGAAGCAGAATAGGGCCTAAAGCAATCCTGCGCTTTTGCGGCCAAATCCCAAGAGAGCGAGTTGAAAAATGGAGCTCAGGGTCACTGCAATTCACAAACCTGCAGACTTATAAATGATAACTCTCGTCTACAAATATATTGAGGGAAGGCAACAAAGAGGATTTGAAAGCAAGGCAGAATTGCAGGAAACAGATTTCAGGAGGCAGATTCGAATCGCCTTTAAAGCACAGGAAAAGCGGCAAAACCTCGACAATGATGCCCTTGGCCAAAAAGGGCGTATGCGTTTTTTCCTGAATATATTCAGGACAAAACGCATACGCCCTTTTTGGCCAACCAAGCAACCTGGAAAGGCAAATCAGCGCTACAAAGAAGTCTCGCTTCCCATCGGTCAAAAGGGCCATGCTGAATAAAGTGTCAAAACCAGAAATGCAGGACAGGCCACGGAGAAACGGGAGCCTTGCTACGCTGATGGGCGGGATGTAAATTGCCAACAGCCACTCTGGAGAAGTGTACGGTGTGTCCTGAAACATTTACAAAACTCAGCTTAGAGAGCATAGGGCACTTCCACTCATGGGCGTATAAAATGGGAAAACTAAAAATCAGCAAGACACAAGCACCCCAAAGTTTAGGGCTGCTCTGTTGACAAGAACCTCCACTTCGTTACACCTTAAATATCCCAGGAAAGAGAAAAATGGATAAAGAAGTTGTGGTCCTTATGTACAAAGGAATATCACTCAGCCATGAAATCAACGTCATAAGGCTAGTAGCAGCATGATGAGTGGATTTAGGTACGACGATTCTAAGTCAAATAAGTCACACAGAAAAAGACACTTATCATAAGATATCACTTATAGAGGGAATGTAAAAACCGCTACCCTTGAACTGAATTACAAAACAGAACAGAGTCACACGGTTAGAAAAGACACTATGGCTGCCTAACGGGAAAGGTGAGGTGGGGTGATGCCTAAAACAAGGGTTTCAAATTAGCTCAGATACCGTTCCATAAACCCAATACGTAATAGACAAGACCTACTCCTTGCTCAGGGAACTGGACTCAACACCCCCTATTCACCGCCCAGGAATATATCTGACTAGTAAGAATCTTAAAACCTATGTATTGATATCTCTCTGTAAGTGAGTCAAGTGGGTGTAAAGCTGCATAAACACAGCAGTGAAAAGCAGCTAAACCCCATTATAAAACTCGATTAATTTTAAAAACCCGTGAAACAAAGACAGTGAAACAGAGAGAAATTCTTACAAAATTCGTTCAGGGGCTGTGATGCCACCTGGATTGACCATATCTAGACCCGAGGCTGATTGAGACATAAGGGTGGACACTCTTGGGGCTGAGAGGTTTGGTGAGGTTGGGTGAGCAAACGCAGACGCTTTAAAGTAATACTGCGTGGTACCCATCCCATGGGTCCCAAATCTCCAGGTTCAAGGGCATCTTCCTACATCGAAAACATGCATGAGAAACCCAGAAGATGGTCCACCGAGTGATCGGGAAAGGTTTCTAAAACGCACCTCCTTTCTCATCTCCTTGTGCTCGGGTTCGCCATTCCAGCCGCTTTACTAGCAATCTCCCTCCTTGGAGAATCAGCACCTTTAACCTCCTGTTCCATACAGGTGGCAATTTGAACTGAGGATGAACGGGAAGACGGGGAACCAATGAGAGACTAGCTCTAGGTGTTGGGACAGGCACAGGTCACTCTAGTTTCCCATCAGGAAGAAGACTTAACCACAGGCTCAGTCTGCCGCCCGGAAGCAGAATAGGGCCTAAAGCAATCCTGCGCTTTTGCGGCCAACTCCCAAGAGAGCGAGTTGAAAAATGGAGCTCAGGGGCACTGCAATTCACAAACCTGCAGACTTATAAATGATAACTCTCGTCTACAAATATATTGAGGGAAGGCAACAAAGAGGATTTGAAAGCAAGGCAGAATTGCAGGAAACAGATTTCAGGAGGCAGATTCGAATCGCCTTTAAAGCACAGGAAAAGCGGCAAAACCTCGACAATGATGCCCTTGGCCAAAGAGGGCGTATGCGTTTTTTCCTGAATATATTCAGGACAAAACGCATACGCCCTTTTTGGCCAACCAAGCAACCTGGAAAGGCAAATCAGCGCTACAAAGAAGTCTCGCTTCCCATCGGTCAAAAGGGCCATGCTGAATAAAGTGTCAAAACCAGAAATGCAGGACAGGCCACGGAGAAACGGGAGCCTTGCTACGCTGATGGGCGGGATGTAAATTGCCAACAGCCACTCTGGAGAAGTGTACGGTGTGTCCTGAAACATTTACAAAACTCAGCTTAGAGAGCATAGGGCACTTCCACTCATGGGCGTATAAATTGGGAAAACTAAAAATCAGCAAGACACAGGCACCCCAAAGTTTAGGGCTGCTCTGTTGACAAGAACCTCCACTTCGTTACACCTTAAATATCCCAGGAAAGAGAAAAATGGATAAAGAAGTTGTGGTCCTTATGTACAAAGGAATATCACTCAGCCATGAAATCAACGTCATAAGGCTAGTAGCAGCATGATGAGTGGATTTAGGTACGACGATTCTAAGTCAAATAAGTCACACAGAAAAAGACACTTATCATAAGATATCACTTATAGAGGGAATGTAAAAACCGCTACCCTTGAACTGAATTACAAAACAGAACAGAGTCACACGGTTAGAAAAGACACTATGGCTGCCTAACGGGAAAGGTGAGGTGGGGTGATGCCTAAAACAAGGGTTTCAAATTAGCTCAGATACCGTTCCATAAACCCAATACGTAATAGACAAGACCTACTCCTTGCTCAGGGAACTGGACTCAACACCCCCTATTCACCGCCCAGGAATATATCTGACTAGTAAGAATCTTAAAACCTATGTATTGATATCTCTCTGTAAGTGAGTCAAGTGGGTGTAAAGCTGCATAAACACAGCAGTGAAAAGCAGCTAAACCCCATTATAAAACTCGATTAATTTTAAAAACCCGTGAAACAAAGACAGTGAAACAGAGAGAAATTCTTACAAAATTCGTTCAGGGGCTGTGATGCCACCTGGATTGACCATATCTAGACCCGAGGCTGATTGAGACATAAGGGTGGACACTCTTGGGGCTGAGAGGTTTGGTGAGGTTGGGTGAGCAAACGCAGACGCTTTAAAGTAATACTGCGTGGTACCCATCCCATGGGTCCCAAATCTCCAGGCTCAAGGGCATCTTCCTACATCGAAAACATGCATGAGAAACCCAGAAGATGGTCCACCGAGTGATCGGGAAAGGTTTCTAAAACGCACCTCCTTTCTCATCTCCTTGTGCTCGGGTTCGCCATTCCAGCCGCTTTACTAGCAATCTCCCTCCTTGGAGAATCAGCACCTTTAACCTCCTGTTCCATACAGGTGGCAATTTGAACTGAGGATGAACGGGAAGACGGGGAACCAATGAGAGACTAGCTCTAGGTGTTGGGACAGGCACAGGTCACTCTAGTTTCCCATCAGGAAGAAGACTTAACCACAGGCTCAGTCTGCCGCCCGGAAGCAGAATAGGGCCTAAAGCAATCCTGCGCTTTTGCGGCCAACTCCCAAGAGAGCGAGTTGAAAAATGGAGCTCAGGGGCACTGCAATTCACAAACCTGCAGACTTATAAATGATAACTCTCGTCTACAAATATATTGAGGGAAGGCAACAAAGAGGATTTGAAAGCAAGGCAGAATTGCAGGAAACAGATTTCAGGAGGCAGATTCGAATCGCCTTTAAAGCACAGGAAAAGCGGCAAAACCTCGACAATGATGCCCTTGGCCAAAGAGGGCGTATGCGTTTTTTCCTGAATATATTCAGGACAAAACGCATACGCCCTTTTTGGCCAACCAAGCAACCTGGAAAGGCAAATCAGCGCTACAAAGAAGTCTCGCTTCCCATCGGTCAAAAGGGCCATGCTGAATAAAGTGTCAAAACCAGAAATGCAGGACAGGCCACGGAGAAACGGGAGCCTTGCTACGCTGATGGGCGGGATGTAAATTGCCAACAGCCACTCTGGAGAAGTGTACGGTGTGTCCTGAAACATTTACAAAACTCAGCTTAGAGAGCATAGGGCACTTCCACTCATGGGCGTATAAATTGGGAAAACTAAAAATCAGCAAGACACAGGCACCCCAAAGTTTAGGGCTGCTCTGTTGACAAGAACCTCCACTTCGTTACACCTTAAATATCCCAGGAAAGAGAAAAATGGATAAAGAAGTTGTGGTCCTTATGTACAAAGGAATATCACTCAGCCATGAAATCAACGTCATAAGGCTAGTAGCAGCATGATGAGTGGATTTAGGTACGACGATTCTAAGTCAAATAAGTCACACAGAAAAAGACACTTATCATAAGATATCACTTATAGAGGGAATGTAAAAACCGCTACCCTTGAACTGAATTACAAAACAGAACAGAGTCACACGGTTAGAAAAGACACTATGGCTGCCTAACGGGAAAGGTGAGGTGGGGTGATGCCTAAAACAAGGGTTTCAAATTAGCTCAGATACCGTTCCATAAACCCAATACGTAATAGACAAGACCTACTCCTTGCTCAGGGAACTGGACTCAACACCCCCTATTCACCGCCCAGGAATATATCTGACTAGTAAGAATCTTAAAACCTATGTATTGATATCTCTCTGTAAGTGAGTCAAGTGGGTGTAAAGCTGCATAAACACAGCAGTGAAAAGCAGCTAAACCCCATTATAAAACTCGATTAATTTTAAAAACCCGTGAAACAAAGACAGTGAAACAGAGAGAAATTCTTACAAAATTCGTTCAGGGGCTGTGATGCCACCTGGATTGACCATATCTAGACCCGAGGCTGATTGAGACATAAGGGTGGACACTCTTGGGGCTGAGAGGTTTGGTGAGGTTGGGTGAGCAAACGCAGACGCTTTAAAGTAATACTGCGTGGTACCCATCCCATGGGTCCCAAATCTCCAGGTTCAAGGGCATCTTCCTACATCGAAAACATGCATGAGAAACCCAGAAGATGGTCCACCGAGTGATCGGGAAAGGTTTCTAAAACGCACCTCCTTTCTCATCTCCTTGTGCTCGGGTTCGCCATTCCAGCCGCTTTACTAGCAATCTCCCTCCTTGGAGAATCAGCACCTTTAACCTCCTGTTCCATACAGGTGGCAATTTGAACTGAGGATGAACGGGAAGACGGGGAACCAATGAGAGACTAGCTCTAGGTGTTGGGACAGGCACAGGTCACTCTATTTTCCCATCAGGAAGAAGACTTAACCACAGGCTCAGTCTGCCGCCCGGAAGCAGAATAGGGCCTAAAGCAATCCTGCGCTTTTGCGGCCAGCTCCCAAGAGAGCGAGTTGAAAAATGGAGCTCAGGGGCACTGCAATTCACAAACCTGCAGACTTATAAATGATAACTCTCGTCTACAAATATATTGAGGGAAGGCAACAAAGAGGATTTGAAAGCAAGGCAGAATTGCAGGAAACAGATTTCAGGAGGCAGATTCGAATCGCCTTTAAAGCACAGGAAAAGCGGCAAAACCTCGACAATGATGCCCTTGGCCAAAGAGGGCGTATGCGTTTTTTCCTGAATATATTCAGGACAAAACGCATACGCCCTTTTTGGCCAACCAAGCAACCTGGAAAGGCAAATCAGCGCTACAAAGAAGTCTCGCTTCCCATCGGTCAAAAGGGCCATGCTGAATAAAGTGTCAAAACCAGAAATGCAGGACAGGCCACGGAGAAACGGGAGCCTTGCTACGCTGATGGGCGGGATGTAAATTGCCAACAGCCACTCTGGAGAAGTGTACGGTGTGTCCTGAAACATTTACAAAACTCAGCTTAGAGAGCATAGGGCACTTCCACTCATGGGCGTATAAATTGGGAAAACTAAAAATCAGCAAGACACAGGCACCCCAAAGTTTAGGGCTGCTCTGTTGACAAGAACCTCCACTTCGTTACACCTTAAATATCCCAGGAAAGAGAAAAATGGATAAAGAAGTTGTGGTCCTTATGTACAAAGGAATATCACTCAGCCATGAAATCAACGTCATAAGGCTAGTAGCAGCATGATGAGTGGATTTAGGTACGACGATTCTAAGTCAAATAAGTCACACAGAAAAAGACACTTATCATAAGATATCACTTATAGAGGGAATGTAAAAACCGCTACCCTTGAACTGAATTACAAAACAGAACAGAGTCACACGGTTAGAAAAGACACTATGGCTGCCTAACGGGAAAGGTGAGGTGGGGTGATGCCTAAAACAAGGGTTTCAAATTAGCTCAGATACCGTTCCATAAACCCAATACGTAATAGACAAGACCTACTCCTTGCTCAGGGAACTGGACTCAACACCCCCTATTCACCGCCCAGGAATATATCTGACTAGTAAGAATCTTAAAACATATGTATTGATATCTCTCTGTAAGTGAGTCAAGTGGGTGTAAAGCTGCATAAACACAGCAGTGAAAAGCAGCTAAACCCCATTATAAAACTCAATTAATTTTAAAAACCCGTGAAACAAAGACAGTGAAACAGAGAGAAATTCTTACAAAATTCGTTCAGGGGCTGTGATGCCACCTGGATTGACCATATCTAGACCCGAGGCTGATTGAGACATAAGGGTGGACACTCTTGGGGCTGAGAGGTTTGGTGAGGTTGGGTGAGCAAACGCAGACGCTTTAAAGTAATACTGCGTGGTACCCATCCCATGGGTCCCAAATCTCCAGGCTCAAGGGCATCTTCCTACATCGAAAACATGCATGAGAAACCCAGAAGATGGTCCACCGAGTGATCGGGAAAGGTTTCTAAAACGCACCTCCTTTCTCATCTCCTTGTGCTCGGGTTCGCCATTCCAGCCGCTTTACTAGCAATCTCCCTCCTTGGAGAATCAGCACCTTTAACCTCCTGTTCCATACAGGTTGCAATTTGTCCTGAGGATGAACGGGAAGAGGGGGAACCAATGAGAGACTAGCTCTAGGTGTTGGGACAGGCACAGGTCACTCTATTTTCCCATCAGGAAGAAGAATTAACCACAGGCTCAGTCTGCCGCCCGGAAGCAGAATAGGGCCTAAAGCAATCCTGCGCTTTTGCGGCCAGCTCCCAAGAGAGCGAGTTGAAAAATGGAGCTCAGGGGCACTGCAATTCACAAACCTGCAGACGTATAAATGATAACTCTCGTCTACAAATATATTGAGGGAAGGCAACAACGAGGATTTGAAAGCAAGGCAGAATTGCAGGAAACAGATTTCAGGAGGCAGATTCGAATCGCCTTTAAAGCACAGGAAAAGCGGCAAAACCTCGACAATGATGCCCTTGGCCAAAAAGGGCGTATGCGTTTTTTCCTGAATATATTCAGGAAAAAACGCATACGCCCTTTTTGGCCAACCAAGCAACCTGGAAAGGCAAATCAGCGCTACAAAGAAGTCTCGCTTCCAATCGGTCAAAAGGGCCATGCTGAATAAAGTGTCAAAACCAGAAATGCAGGACAGGCCACGGAGAAACGGGAGCCTTGCTACGCTGATGGGCGGGATGTAAATTGCCAACAGCCACTCTGGAGAAGTGTACGGTGTGTCCTGAAACATTTACAAAACTCAGCTTAGAGAGCATAGGGCACTTCCACTCATGGGCGTATAAAATGGGAAAACTAAAAATCAGCAAGACACAAGCACCCCAAAGTTTAGGGCTGCTCTGTTGACAAGAACCTCCACTTCGTTACACCTTAAATATCCCAGGAAAGAGAAAAATGGATAAAGAAGTTGTGGTCCTTATGTACAAAGGAATATCACTCAACCATGAAATCAACGTCATAAGGCTAGTAGCAGCATGATGAGTGGACTTAGGTACGACGATTCTAAGTCAAATAAGTCACACAGAAAAAGACACTTATCATAAGATATCACTTATAGAGGGAATGTAAAAACCGCTACCCTTGAACTGAATTACAAAACAGAACAGAGTCACACGGTTAGAAAACACACTATGGCTGCCTAACGGGAAAGGTGAGGTGGGGTGATGCCTAAAACAAGGGTTTCAAATTAGCTCAGATACCGTTCCATAAACCCAATACGTAATAGACAAGACCTACTCCTTGCTCAGGGAACTGGACTCAACACCCCCTATTCACCGCCCAGGAATATATCTGACTAGTAAGAATCTTAAAACCTATGTATTGATATCTCTCTGTAAGTGAGTCAAGTGGGTGTAAAGCTGCATAAACACAGCAGTGAAAAGCAGCTAAACCCCATTATAAAACTCAATTAATTTTAAAAACCCGTGAAACAAAGACAGTGAAACAGAGAGAAATTCTTACAAAATTCGTTCAGGGGCTGTGATGCCACCTGGATTGACCATATCTAGACCCGAGGCTGATTGAGACATAAGGGTGGACACTCTTGGGGCTGAGAGGTTTGGTGAGGTTGGGTGAGCAAACGCAGACGCTTTAAAGTAATACTGCGTGGTACCCATCCCATGGGTCCCAAATCTCCAGGTTCAAGGGCATCTTCCTACATCGAAAACATGCATGAGAAACCCAGAAGATGGTCCACCGAGTGATCGGGAAAGGTTTCTAAAACGCACCTCCTTTCTCATCTCCTTGTGCTCGGGTTCGCCAATCCAGCCGCTTTACTAGCAATCTCCCTCCTTGGAGAATCAGCACCTTTAACCTCCTGTTCCATACAGGTGGCAATTTGAACTGAGGATGAACGGGAAGACGGGGAACCAATGAGAGACTAGCTCTAGGTGTTGGGACAGGCACAGGTCACTCTATTTTCCCATCAGGAAGAAGACTTAACCACAGGCTCAGTCTGCCGCCCGGAAGCAGAATAGGGCCTAAAGCAATCCTGCGCTTTTGCGGCCAGCTCCCAAGAGAGCGAGTTGAAAAATGGAGCTCAGGGGCACTGCAATTCACAAACCTGCAGACTTATAAATGATAACTCTCGTCTACAAATATATTGAGGGAAGGCAACAAAGAGGATTTGAAAGCAAGGCAGAATTGCAGGAAACAGATTTCAGGAGGCAGATTCGAATCGCCTTTAAAGCACAGGAAAAGCGGCAAAACCTCGACAATGATGCCCTTGGCCAAAAAGGGCGTATGCGTTTTTTCCTGAATATATTCAGGACAAAACGCATACGCCCTTTTTGGCCAACCAAGCAACCTGGAAAGGCAAATCAGCGCTACAAAGAAGTCTCGCTTCCCATCGGTCAAAAGGGCCATGCTGAATAAAGTGTCAAAACCAGAAATGCAGGACAGGCCACGGAGAAACGGGAGCCTTGCTACGCTGATGGGCGGGATGTAAATTGCCAACAGCCACTCTGGAGAAGTGTACGGTGTGTCCTGAAACATTTACAAAACTCAGCTTAGAGAGCATAGGGCACTTGCACTCATGGGCGTATAAAATGGGAAAACTAAAAATCAGCAAGACACAAGCACCCCAAAGTTTAGGGCTGCTCTGTTGACAAGAACCTCCACTTCGTTACACCTTAAATATCCCAGGAAAGAGAAAAATGGATAAAGAAGTTGTGGTCCTTATGTACAAAGGAATATCACTCGGCCATGAAATTAACGTCATAAGGCTAGTAGCAGCATGATGAGTGGATTTAGGTACGACGATTCTAAGTCAAATAAGTCACACAGAAAAAGACACTTATCATAAGATATCACTTATAGAGGGAATGTAAAAACCGCTACCCTTGAACTGAATTACAAAACAGAACAGAGTCACACGGTTAGAAAAGACACTATGGCTGCCTAACGGGAAAGGTGAGGTGGGGTGATGCCTAAAACAAGGGTTTCAAATTAGCTCAGATACCGTTCCATAAACCCAATACGTAATAGACAAGACCTACTCCTTGCTCAGGGAACTGGACTCAACACCCCCTATTCACCGCCCAGGAATATATCTGACTAGTAAGAATCTTAAAACCTATGTATTGATATCTCTCTGTAAGTGAGTCAAGTGGGTGTAAAGCTGCATAAACACAGCAGTGAAAAGCAGCTAAACCCCATTATAAAACTCGATTAATTTTAAAAACCCGTGAAACAAAGACAGTGAAACAGAGAGAAATTCTTACAAAATTCGTTCAGGGGCTGTGATGCCACCTGGATTGACCATATCTAGACCCGAGGCTGATTGAGACATAAGGGTGGACACTCTTGGGGCTGAGAGGTTTGGTGAGGTTGGGTGAGCAAACGCAGACGCTTTAAAGTAATACTGCGTGGTACCCATCCCATGGGTCCCAAATCTCCAGGCTCAAGGGCATCTTCCTACATCGAAAACATGCATGAGAAACCCAGAAGATGGTCCACCGAGTGATCGGGAAAGGTTTCTAAAACGCACCTCCTTTCTCATCTCCTTGTGCTCGGGTTCGCCATTCCAGCCGCTTTACTAGCAATCTCCCTCCTTGGAGAATCAGCACCTTTAACCTCCTGTTCCATACAGGTGGCAATTTGAACTGAGGATGAACGGGAAGACGGGGAACCAATGAGAGACTAGCTCTAGGTGTTGGGACAGGCACAGGTCACTCTATTTTCCCATCAGGAAGAAGACTTAACCACAGGCTCAGTCTGCCGCCCGGAAGCAGAATAGGGCCTAAAGCAATCCTGCGCTTTTGCACCCAGCTCCCAAGAGAGCGAGTTGAAAAATGGAGCTCAGGGGCACTGCAATTCACAAACCTGCAGACGTATAAATGATAACTCTCGTCTACAAATATATTGAGGGAAGGCAACAACGAGGATTTGAAAGCAAGGCAGAATTGCAGGAAACAGATTTCAGGAGGCAGATTCGAATCGCCTTTAAAGCACAGGAAAAGCGGCAAAACCTCGACAATGATGCCCTTGGCCAAAAAGGGCGTATGCGTTTTTTCCTGAATATATTCAGGACAAAACGCATACGCCCTTTTTGGCCAACCAAGCAACCTGGAAAGGCAAATCAGCGCTACAAAGAAGTCTCGCTTCCCATCGGTCAAAAGGGCCATGCTGAATAAAGTGTCAAAACCAGAAATGCAGGACAGGCCACGGAGAAACGGGAGCCTTGCTACGCTGATGGGCGGGATGTAAATTGCCAACAGCCACTCTGGAGAAGTGTACGGTGTGTCCTGAAACATTTACAAAACTCAGCTTAGAGAGCATAGGGCACTTCCACTCATGGGCGTATAAAATGGGAAAACTAAAAATCAGCAAGACACAAGCACCCCAAAGTTTAGGGCTGCTCTGTTGACAAGAACCTCCACTTCGTTACACCTTAAATATCCCAGGAAAGAGAAAAATGGATAAAGAAGTTGTGGTCCTTATGTACAAAGGAATATCACTCAGCCATGAAATCAACGTCATAAGGCTAGTAGCAGCATGATGAGTGGATTTAGGTACGACGATTCTAATTCAAATAAGTCACACAGAAAAAGACACTTATCATAAGATATCACTTATAGAGGGAATGTAAAAACCGCTACCCTTGAACTGAATTACAAAACAGAACAGAGTCACACGGTTAGAAAACACACTATGGCTGCCTAACGGGAAAGGTGAGGTGGGGTGATGCCTAAAACAAGGGTTTCAAATTAGCTCAGATACCGTTCCATAAACCCAATACGTAATAGACAAGACCTACTCCTTGCTCAGGGAACTGGACTCAACACCCCCTATTCACCGCCCAGGAATATATCTGACTAGTAAGAATCTTAAAACCTATGTATTGATATCTCTCTGTAAGTGAGTCAAGTGGGTGTAAAGCTGCATAAACACAGCAGTGAAAAGCAGCTAAACCCCATTATAAAACTCGATTAATTTTAAAAACCCGTGAAACAAAGACAGTGAAACAGAGAGAAATTCTTACAAAATTCGTTCAGGGGCTGTGATGCCACCTGGATTGACCATATCTAGACCCGAGGCTGATTGAGACATAAGGGTGGACACTCTTGGGGCTGAGAGGTTTGGTGAGGTTGGGTGAGCAAACGCAGACGCTTTAAAGTAATACTGCGTGGTACCCATCCCATGGGTCCCAAATCTCCAGGCTCAAGGGCATCTTCCTACATCGAAAACATGCATGAGAAACCCAGAAGATGGTCCACCGAGTGATCGGGAAAGGTTTCTAAAACGCACCTCCTTTCTCATCTCCTTGTGCTCGGGTTCGCCAATCCAGCCGCTTTACTAGCAATCTCCCTCCTTGGAGAATCAGCACCTTTAACCTCCTGTTCCATACAGGTGGCAATTTGAACTGAGGATGAACGGGAAGACGGGGAACCAATGAGAGACTAGCTCTAGGTGTTGGGACAGGCACAGGTCACTCTATTTTCCCATCAGGAAGAAGAATTAAGCACAGGATCAGTCTGCCGCCCGGAAGCAGAATAGGGCCTAAAGCAATCCTGCGCTTTTGCGGCCAGCTCCCAAGAGAGCGAGTTGAAAAATGGAGCTCAGGGGCACTGCAATTCACAAACCTGCAGACGTATAAATGATAACTCTCGTCTACAAATATATTGAGGGAAGGCAACAACGAGGATTTGAAAGCAAGGCAGAATTTCAGGAAACAGATTTCAGGAGGCAGATTCGAATCGCCTTTAAAGCACAGGAAAAGCGGCAAAACCTCGACAATGATGCCCTTGGCCAAAAAGGGCGTATGCGTTTTTTCCTGAATATATTCAGGAAAAAACGCATACGCCCTTTTTGGCCAACCAAGCAACCTGGAAAGGCAAATCGGCGCTACAAAGAAGTCTCGCTTCCCATCGGTCAAAAGGGCCATGCTGAATAAAGTGTCAAAACCAGAAATGCAGGACAGGCCACGGAGAAACGGGAGCCTTGCTACGCTGATGGGCGGGATGTAAATTGCCAACAGCCACTCTGGAGAAGTGTACGGTGTGTCCTGAAACATTTACAAAACTCAGCTTAGAGAGCATAGGGCACTTCCACTCATGGGCGTATAAAATGGGAAAACTAAAAATCAGCAAGACACAAGCACCCCAAAGTTTAGGGCTGCTCTGTTGACAAGAACTTCCACTTCGTTACACCTTAAATATCCCAGGAAAGAGAAAAATGGATAAAGAAGTTGTGGTCCTTATGTACAAAGGAATATCACTCAGCCATGAAATCAACGTCATAAGGCTAGTAGCAGCATGATGAGTGGATTTAGGTACGACGATTCTAAGTCAAATAAGTCACACAGAAAAAGACACTTATCATAAGATATCACTTATAGAGGGAATGTAAAAACCGCTACCCTTGAACTGAATTACAAAACAGAACAGAGTCACACGGTTAGAAAACACACTATGGCTGCCTAACGGGAAAGGTGAGGTGGGGTGATGCCTAAAACAAGGGTTTCAAATTAGCTCAGATACCGTTCCATAAACCCAATACGTAATAGACAAGACCTACTCCTTGCTCAGGGAACTGGACTCAACACCCCCTATTCACCGCCCAGGAATATATCTGACTAGTAAGAATCTTAAAACCTATGTATTGATATCTCTCTGTAAGTGAGTCAAGTGGGTGTAAAGCTGCATAAACACAGCAGTGAAAAGCAGCTAAACCCCATTATAAAACTCGATTAATTTTAAAAACCCGTGAAACAAAGACAGTGAAACAGAGAGAAATTCTTACAAAATTCGTTCAGGGGCTGTGATGCCACCTGGATTGACCATATCTAGACCCGCAGCTGATTGAGACATAAGGGTGGACACTCTTGGGGCTGAGAGGTTTGGTGAGGTTTGGTGAGCAAACGCAGACGCTTTAAAGTAATACTGCGTGGTACCCATCCCATGGGTCCCAAATCTCCAGGCTCAAGGGCATCTTCCTACATCGAAAACATGCATGAGAAACCCAGAAGATGGTCCACCGAGTGATCGGGAAAGGTTTCTAAAACGCACCTCCTTTCTCATCTCCTTGTGCTCGGGTTCGCCATTCCAGCCGCTTTACTAGCAATCTCCCTCCTTGGAGAATCAGCACCTTTAACCTCCTGTTCCATACAGGTGGCAATTTGAACTGAGGATGAACGGGAAGACGGGGAACCAATGAGAGACTAGCTCTAGGTGTTGGGACAGGCACAGGTCACTCTATTTTCCCATCAGGAAGAAGACTTAACCACAGGCTCAGTCTGCCGCCCGGAAGCAGAATAGGGCCTAAAGCAATCCTGCGCTTTTGCACCCAGCTCCCAAGAGAGCGAGTTGAAAAATGGAGCTCAGGGGCACTGCAATTCACAAACCTGCAGACGTATAAATGATAACTCTCGTCTACAAATATATTGAGGGAAGGCAACAACGAGGATTTGAAAGCAAGGCAGAATTGCAGGAAACAGATTTCAGGAGGCAGATTCGAATCGCCTTTAAAGCACAGGAAAAGCGGCAAAACCTCGACAATGATGCCCTTGGCCAAAAAGGGCGTATGCGTTTTTTCCTGAATATATTCAGGACAAAACGCATACGCCCTTTTTGGCCAACCAAGCAACCTGGAAAGGCAAATCAGCGCTCCAAAGAAGTCTCGCTTCCCATCGGTCAAAAGGGCCATGCTGAATAAAGTGTCAAAACCAGAAATGCAGGACAGGCCACGGAGAAACGGGAGCCTTGCTACGCTGATGGGCGGGATGTAAATTGCCAACAGCCACTCTGGAGAAGTGTACGGTGTGTCCTGAAACATTTACAAAACTCAGCTTAGAGAGCATAGGGCACTTCCACTCATGGGCGTATAAAATGGGAAAACTAAAAATCAGCAAGACACAAGCACCCCAAAGTTTAGGGCTGCTCTGTTGACAAGAACCTCCACTTCGTTACACCTTAAATATCCCAGGAAAGAGAAAAATGGATAAAGAAGTTGTGGTCCTTATGTACAAAGGAATATCACTCAGCCATGAAATCAACGTCATAAGGCTAGTAGCAGCATGATGAGTGGATTTAGGTACGACGATTCTAAGTCAAATAAGTCACACAGAAAAAGACACTTATCATAAGATATCACTTATAGAGGGAATGTAAAAACCGCTACCCTTGAACTGAATTACAAAACAG
This sequence comes from Eschrichtius robustus, assembly GCF_028021215.1. NCBI lineage: Eukaryota > Metazoa > Chordata > Mammalia > Artiodactyla > Eschrichtiidae > Eschrichtius > Eschrichtius robustus. The sequence continues at coordinate 27,072,035 of NC_090830.1, read as the reverse complement.
AACAGAGTCACACGGTTAGAAAACACACTATGGCTGCCTAACGGGAAAGGTGAGGTGGGGTGATGCCTAAAACAAGGGTTTCAAATTAGCTCAGATACCGTTCCATAAACCCAATACGTAATAGACAAGACCTACTCCTTGCTCAGGGAACTGGACTCAACACCCCCTATTCACCGCCCAGGAATATATCTGACTAGTAAGAATCTTAAAACCTATGTATTGATATCTCTCTGTAAGTGAGTCAAGTGGGTGTAAAGCTGCATAAACACAGCAGTGAAAAGCAGCTAAACCCCATTATAAAACTCAATTAATTTTAAAAACCCGTGAAACAAAGACAGTGAAACAGAGAGAAATTCTTACAAAATTCGTTCAGGGGCTGTGATGCCACCTGGATTGACCATATCTAGACCCGAGGCTGATTGAGACATAAGGGTGGACACTCTTGGGGCTGAGAGGTTTGGTGAGGTTGGGTGAGCAAACGCAGACGCTTTAAAGTAATACTGCGTGGTACCCATCCCATGGGTCCCAAATCTCCAGGCTCAAGGGCATCTTCCTACATCGAAAACATGCATGAGAAACCCAGAAGATGGTCCACCGAGTGATCGGGAAAGGTTTCTAAAACGCACCTCCTTTCTCATCTCCTTGTGCTCGGGTTCGCCATTCCAGCCGCTTTACTAGCAATCTCCCTCCTTGGAGAATCAGCACCTTTAACCTCCTGTTCCATACAGGTGGCAATTTGAACTGAGGATGAACGGGAAGACGGGGAACCAATGAGAGACTAGCTCTAGGTGTTGGGACAGGCACAGGTCACTCTATTTTCCCATCAGGAAGAAGAATTAAGCACAGGATCAGTCTGCCGCCCGGAAGCAGAATAGGGCCTAAAGCAATCCTGCGCTTTTGCGGCCAGCTCCCAAGAGAGCGAGTTGAAAAATGGAGCTCAGGGGCACTGCAATTCACAAACCTGCAGACGTATAAATGATAACTCTCGTCTACAAATATATTGAGGGAAGGCAACAACGAGGATTTGAAAGCAAGGCAGAATTTCAGGAAACAGATTTCAGGAGGCAGATTCGAATCGCCTTTAAAGCACAGGAAAAGCGGCAAAACCTCGACAATGATGCCCTTGGCCAAAAAGGGCGTATGCGTTTTTTCCTGAATATATTCAGGAAAAAACGCATACGCCCTTTTTGGCCAACCAAGCAACCTGGAAAGGCAAATCGGCGCTACAAAGAAGTCTCGCTTCCCATCGGTCAAAAGGGCCATGCTGAATAAAGTGTCAAAACCAGAAATGCAGGACAGGCCACGGAGAAACGGGAGCCTTGCTACGCTGATGGGCGGGATGTAAATTGCCAACAGCCACTCTGGAGAAGTGTACGGTGTGTCCTGAAACATTTACAAAACTCAGCTTAGAGAGCATAGGGCACTTCCACTCATGGGCGTATAAAATGGGAAAACTAAAAATCAGCAAGACACAAGCACCCCAAAGTTTAGGGCTGCTCTGTTGACAAGAACTTCCACTTCGTTACACCTTAAATATCCCAGGAAAGAGAAAAATGGATAAAGAAGTTGTGGTCCTTATGTACAAAGGAATATCACTCAGCCATGAAATCAACGTCATAAGGCTAGTAGCAGCATGATGAGTGGATTTAGGTACGACGATTCTAAGTCAAATAAGTCACACAGAAAAAGACACTTATCATAAGATATCACTTATAGAGGGAATGTAAAAACCGCTACCCTTGAACTGAATTACAAAACAGAACAGAGTCACACGGTTAGAAAACACACTATGGCTGCCTAACGGGAAAGGTGAGGTGGGGTGATGCCTAAAACAAGGGTTTCAAATTAGCTCAGATACCGTTCCATAAACCCAATACGTAATAGACAAGACCTACTCCTTGCTCAGGGAACTGGACTCAACACCCCCTATTCACCGCCCAGGAATATATCTGACTAGTAAGAATCTTAAAACCTATGTATTGATATCTCTCTGTAAGTGAGTCAAGTGGGTGTAAAGCTGCATAAACACAGCAGTGAAAAGCAGCTAAACCCCATTATAAAACTCGATTAATTTTAAAAACCCGTGAAACAAAGACAGTGAAACAGAGAGAAATTCTTACAAAATTCGTTCAGGGGCTGTGATGCCACCTGGATTGACCATATCTAGACCCGAGGCTGATTGAGACATAAGGGTGGACACTCTTGGGGCTGAGAGGTTTGGTGAGGTTGGGTGAGCAAACGCAGACGCTTTAAAGTAATACTGCGTGGTACCCATCCCATGGGTCCCAAATCTCCAGGTTCAAGGGCATCTGCCTACATCGAAAACATGCATGAGAAACCCAGAAGATGGTCCACCGAGTGATCGGGAAAGGTTTCTAAAACGCACCTCATTTCTCATATCCTTGTGCTCGGGTTCGCCATTCCAGCCGCTTTACTAGCAATCTCCCTCCTTGGAGAATCAGCACCTTTAACCTCCTGTTCCATACAGGTTGCAATTTGTCCTGAGGATGAACGGGAAGAGGGGGAACCAATGAGAGACTAGCTCTAGGTGTTGGGACAGGCACAGGTCACTCTATTTTCCCATCAGGAAGAAGAATTAACCACAGGCTCAGTCTGCCGCCCGGAAGCAGAATAGGGCCTAAAGCAATCCTGCGCTTTTGCGGCCAGCTCCCAAGAGAGCGAGTTGAAAAATGGAGCTCAGGGGCACTGCAATTCACAAACCTGCAGACGTATAAATGATAACTCTCGTCTACAAATATATTGAGGGAAGGCAACAACGAGGATTTGAAAGCAAGGCAGAATTGCAGGAAACAGATTTCAGGAGGCAGATTCGAATCGCCTTTAAAGCACAGGAAAAGCGGCAAAACCTCGACAATGATGCCCTTGGCCAAAAAGGGCGTATGCGTTTTTTCCTGAATATATTCAGGACAAAACGCATACGCCCTTTTTGGCCAACCAAGCAACCTGGAAAGGCAAATCAGCGCTACAAAGAAGTCTCGCTTCCCATCGGTCAAAAGGGCCATGCTGAATAAAGTGTCAAAACCAGAAATGCAGGACAGGCCACGGAGAAACGGGAGCCTTGCTACGCTGATGGGCGGGATGTAAATTGCCAACAGCCACTCTGGAGAAGTGTACGGTGTGTCCTGAAACATTTACAAAACTCAGCTTAGAGAGCATAGGGCACTTCCACTCATGGGCGTATAAAATGGGAAAACTAAAAATCAGCAAGACACAAGCACCCCAAAGTTTAGGGCTGCTCTGTTGACAAGAACCTCCACTTCGTTACACCTTAAATATCCCAGGAAAGAGAAAAATGGATAAAGAAGTTGTGGTCCTTATGTACAAAGGAATATCACTCAGCCATGAAATCAACGTCATAAGGCTAGTAGCAGCATGATGAGTGGATTTAGGTACGACGATTCTAAGTCAAATAAGTCACACAGAAAAAGACACTTATCATAAGATATCACTTATAGAGGGAATGTAAAAACCGCTACCCTTGAACTGAATTACAAAACAGAACAGAGTCACACGGTTAGAAAACACACTATGGCTGCCTAACGGGAAAGGTGAGGTGGGGTGATGCCTAAAACAAGGGTTTCAAATTAGCTCAGATACCGTTCCATAAACCCAATACGTAATAGACAAGACCTACTCCTTGCTCAGGGAACTGGACTCAACACCCCCTATTCACCGCCCAGGAATATATCTGACTAGTAAGAATCTTAAAACTTTGTATTGATATCTCTCTGTAAGTGAGTCAAGTGGGTGTAAAGCTGCATAAACACAGCAGTGAAAAGCAGCTAAACCCCATTATAAAACTCGATTAATTTTAAAAACCCGTGAAACAAAGACAGTGAAACAGAGAGAAATTCTTACAAAATTCGTTCAGGGGCTGTGATGCCACCTGGATTGACCATATCTAGACCCGAGGCTGATTGAGACATAAGGGTGGACACTCTTGGGGCTGAGAGGTTTGGTGAGGTTGGGTGAGCAAACGCAGACGCTTTAAAGTAATACTGCGTGGTACCCATCCCATGGGTCCCAAATCTCCAGGTTCAAGGGCATCTTCCTACATCGAAAACATGCATGAGAAACCCAGAAGATGGTCCACCGAGTGATCGGGAAAGGTTTCTAAAACGCACCTCCTTTCTCATCTCCTTGTGCTCGGGTTCGCCATTCCAGCCGCTTTACTAGCAATCTCCCTCCTTGGAGAATCAGCACCTTTAACCTCCTGTTCCATACAGGTGGCAATTTGAACTGAGGATGAACGGGAAGACGGGGAACCAATGAGAGACTAGCTCTAGGTGTTGGGACAGGCACAGGTCACTCTATTTTCCCATCAGGAAGAAGACTTAACCACAGGCTCAGTCTGCCGCCCGGAAGCAGAATAGGGCCTAAAGCAATCCTGCGCTTTTGCGGCCAACTCCCAAGAGAGCGAGTTGAAAAATGGAGCTCAGGGTCACTGCAATTCACAAACCTGCAGACTTATAAATGATAACTCTCGTCTACAAATATATTGAGGGAAGGCAACAAAGAGGATTTGAAAGCAAGGCAGAATTGCAGGAAACAGATTTCAGGAGGCAGATTCGAATCGCCTTTAAAGCACAGGAAAAGCGGCAAAACCTCGACAATGATGCCCTTGGCCAAAAAGGGCGTATGCGTTTTTTCCTGAATATATTCAGGACAAAACGCATACGCCCTTTTTGGCCAACCAAGCAACCTGGAAAGGCAAATCAGCGCTACAAAGAAGTCTCGCTTCCCATCGGTCAAAAGGGCCATGCTGAATAAAGTGTCAAAACCAGAAATGCAGGACAGGCCACGGAGAAACGGGAGCCTTGCTACGCTGATGGGCGGGATGTAAATTGCCAACAGCCACTCTGGAGAAGTGTACGGTGTGTCCTGAAACATTTACAAAACTCAGCTTAGAGAGCATAGGGCACTTCCACTCATGGGCGTATAAATTGGGAAAACTAAAAATCAGCAAGACACAGCACCCCAAAGTTTAGGGCTGCTCTGTTGACAAGAACCTCCACTTCGTTACACCTTAAATATCCCAGGAAAGAGAAAAATGGATAAAGAAGTTGTGGTCCTTATGTACAAAGGAATATCACTCAGCCATGAAATCAACGTCATAAGGCTAGTAGCAGCATGATGAGTGGATTTAGGTACGACGATTCTAAGTCAAATAAGTCACACAGAAAAAGACACTTATCATAAGATATCACTTATAGAGGGAATGTAAAAACCGCTACCCTTGAACTGAATTACAAAACAGAACAGAGTCACACGGTTAGAAAAGACACTATGGCTGCCTAACGGGAAAGGTGAGGTGGGGTGATGCCTAAAACAAGGGTTTCAAATTAGCTCAGATACCGTTCCATAAACCCAATACGTAATAGACAAGACCTACTCCTTGCTCAGGGAACTGGACTCAACACCCCCTATTCACCGCCCAGGAATATATCTGACTAGTAAGAATCTTAAAACCTATGTATTGATATCTCTCTGTAAGTGAGTCAAGTGGGTGTAAAGCTGCATAAACACAGCAGTGAAAAGCAGCTAAACCCCATTATAAAACTCAATTAATTTTAAAAACCCGTGAAACAAAGACAGTGAAACAGAGAGAAATTCTTACAAAATTCGTTCAGGGGCTGTGATGCCACCTGGATTGACCATATCTAGACCCGAGGCTGATTGAGACATAAGGGTGGACACTCTTGGGGCTGAGAGGTTTGGTGAGGTTGGGTGAGCAAACGCAGACGCTTTAAAGTAATACTGCGTGGTACCCATCCCATGGGTCCCAAATCTCCAGGCTCAAGGGCATCTTCCTACATCGAAAACATGCATGAGAAACCCAGAAGATGGTCCACCGAGTGATCGGGAAAGGTTTCTAAAACGCACCTCCTTTCTCATCTCCTTGTGCTCGGGTTCGCCATTCCAGCCGCTTTACTAGCAATCTCCCTCCTTGGAGAATCAGCACCTTTAACCTCCTGTTCCATACAGGTTGCAATTTGTCCTGAGGATGAACGGGAAGAGGGGGAACCAATGAGAGACTAGCTCTAGGTGTTGGGACAGGCACAGGTCACTCTATTTTCCCATCAGGAAGAAGAATTAACCACAGGCTCAGTCTGCCGCCCGGAAGCAGAATAGGGCCTAAAGCAATCCTGCGCTTTTGCGGCCAGCTCCCAAGAGAGCGAGTTGAAAAATGGAGCTCAGGGGCACTGCAATTCACAAACCTGCAGACGTATAAATGATAACTCTCGTCTACAAATATATTGAGGGAAGGCAACAACGAGGATTTGAAAGCAAGGCAGAATTGCAGGAAACAGATTTCAGGAGGCAGATTCGAATCGCCTTTAAAGCACAGGAAAAGCGGCAAAACCTCGACAATGATGCCCTTGGCCAAAAAGGGCGTATGCGTTTTTTCCTGAATATATTCAGGACAAAACGCATACGCCCTTTTTGGCCAACCAAGCAACCTGGAAAGGCAAATCAGCGCTACAAAGAAGTCTCGCTTCCAATCGGTCAAAAGGGCCATGCTGAATAAAGTGTCAAAACCAGAAATGCAGGACAGGCCACGGAGAAACGGGAGCCTTGCTACGCTGATGGGCGGGATGTAAATTGCCAACAGCCACTCTGGAGAAGTGTACGGTGTGTCCTGAAACATTTACAAAACTCAGCTTAGAGAGCATAGGGCACTTCCACTCATGGGCGTATAAAATGGGAAAACTAAAAATCAGCAAGACACAAGCACCCCAAAGTTTAGGGCTGCTCTGTTGACAAGAACCTCCACTTCGTTACACCTTAAATATCCCAGGAAAGAGAAAAATGGATAAAGAAGTTGTGGTCCTTATGTACAAAGGAATATCACTCAGCCATGAAATCAACGTCATAAGGCTAGTAGCAGCATGATGAGTGGACTTAGGTACGACGATTCTAAGTCAAATAAGTCACACAGAAAAAGACACTTATCATAAGATATCACTTATAGAGGGAATGTAAAAACCGCTACCCTTGAACTGAATTACAAAACAGAACAGAGTCACACGGTTAGAAAACACACTATGGCTGCCTAACGGGAAAGGTGAGGTGGGGTGATGCCTAAAACAAGGGTTTCAAATTAGCTCAGATACCGTTCCATAAACCCAATACGTAATAGACAAGACCTACTCCTTGCTCAGGGAACTGGACTCAACACCCCCTATTCACCGCCCAGGAATATATCTGACTAGTAAGAATCTTAAAACCTATGTATTGATATCTCTCTGTAAGTGAGTCAAGTGGGTGTAAAGCTGCATAAACACAGCAGTGAAAAGCAGCTAAACCCCATTATAAAACTCAATTAATTTTAAAAACCCGTGAAACAAAGACAGTGAAACAGAGAGAAATTCTTACAAAATTCGTTCAGGGGCTGTGATGCCACCTGGATTGACCATATCTAGACCCGAGGCTGATTGAGACATAAGGGTGGACACTCTTGGGGCTGAGAGGTTTGGTGAGGTTGGGTGAGCAAACGCAGACGCTTTAAAGTAATACTGCGTGGTACCCATCCCATGGGTCCCAAATCTCCAGGTTCAAGGGCATCTTCCTACATCGAAAACATGCATGAGAAACCCAGAAGATGGTCCACCGAGTGATCGGGAAAGGTTTCTAAAACGCACCTCCTTTCTCATCTCCTTGTGCTCGGGTTCGCCATTCCAGCCGCTTTACTAGCAATCTCCCTCCTTGGAGAATCAGCACCTTTAACCTCCTGTTCCATACAGGTGGCAATTTGAACTGAGGATGAACGGGAAGACGGGGAACCAATGAGAGACTAGCTCTAGGTGTTGGGACAGGCACAGGTCACTCTATTTTCCCATCAGGAAGAAGACTTAACCACAGGCTCAGTCTGCCGCCCGGAAGCAGAATAGGGCCTAAAGCAATCCTGCGCTTTTGCGGCCAGCTCCCAAGAGAGCGAGTTGAAAAATGGAGCTCAGGGGCACTGCAATTCACAAACCTGCAGACTTATAAATGATAACTCTCGTCTACAAATATATTGAGGGAAGGCAACAAAGAGGATTTGAAAGCAAGGCCGAATTGCAGGAAACAGATTTCAGGAGGCAGATTCGAATCGCCTTTAAAGCACAGGAAAAGCGGCAAAACCTCGACAATGATGCCCTTGGCCAAAAAGGGCGTATGCGTTTTTTCCTGAATATATTCAGGACAAAACGCATACGCCCTTTTTGGCCAACCAAGCAACCTGGAAAGGCAAATCAGCGCTACAAAGAAGTCTCGCTTCCCATCGGTCAAAAGGGCCATGCTGAATAAAGTGTCAAAACCAGAAATGCAGGACAGGCCACGGAGAAACGGGAGCCTTGCTACGCTGATGGGCGGGATGTAAATTGCCAACAGCCACTCTGGAGAAGTGTACGGTGTGTCCTGAAACATTTACAAAACTCAGCTTAGAGAGCATAGGGCACTTCCACTCATGGGCGTATAAATTGGGAAAACTAAAAATCAGCAAGACACAAGCACCCCAAAGTTTAGGGCTGCTCTGTTGACAAGAACCTCCACTTCGTTAACCTTAAATATCCCAAGAAAGAGAAAAATGGATAAAGAAGTTGTGGTCCTTATGTACAATGGAATATCACTCAGCCATGAAATCAACGTCATAAGGCTAGTAGCAGCATGATGAGTGGATTTAGGTACGACGATTCTAAGTGAAATAAGTCACACAGAAAAAGACACTTATCATAAGATATCACTTATAGAGGGAATGTAAAAACCGCTACCCTTGAACTGAATTACAAAACAGAACAGAGTCACACGTTTAGAAAACACACTATGGCTGCCTAACGGGAAAGGTGAGGTGGGGTGATGCATAAAACAAGGGTTTCAAATTAGCTCAGATACCGTTCCATAAACCCAATATGTAATAGACAAGACCTACTACTTGCTCAGTGAACTGGACTCAACACCCCCTATTCACCGCCCAAGAATATATCTGACTAGTAAGAAACTTAAAACCTATGTATTGATATCTCTCTGTAAGTGAGTCAAGTGGGTGTAAAGCTGCATAAACACAGCAGTGAAAAGCAGCTAAACCCCATTATAAAAATCAATTAATTTTAAAAACCCGTGAAACAAAGGCAGTGAAAGAGAGAGAAATTCTTACAAAATTCGTTCAGGGGCTGTGATGACAACTGGATAGACCATATCTAGACCCGCAGCTGATTGAGACATAAGGGTGGACACTCTTGGGGCTGAGAGTTTTGGTGAGGTTGGGTGAGCAAACGCAGACGCTTTAAAGTAATACTGCGTGGTACCCATCCCATGGGTCCCAAATCTCCAGGTTCAAGGGCATCTTCCTACATCGAAAACATGCATGAGAAACCCAGAAGATGGTCCACCGAGTGATCGGGAAAGGTTTCTAAAACGCACCTCCTTTCTCATCTCCTTGTGCTCGGGTTCGCCATTCCAGCCGCTTTACTAGCAATCTCCCTCCTTGGAGAATCAGCACCTTTAACCTCCTGTTCCATACAGGTGGCAATTTGAACTGAGGATGAACGGGAAGACGGGGAACCAATGAGAGACTAGCTCTAGGTGTTGGGACAGGCACAGGTCACTCTATTTTCCCATCAGGAAGAAGACTTAACCACAGGCTCAGTCTGCCGCCCGGAAGCAGAATAGGGCCTAAAGCAATCCTGCGCTTTTGCGGCCAACTCCCAAGAGAGCGAGTTGAAAAATGGAGCTCAGGGTCACTGCAATTCACAAACCTGCAGACTTATAAATGATAACTCTCGTCTACAAATATATTGAGGGAAGGCAACAAAGAGGATTTGAAAGCAAGGCAGAATTGCAGGAAACAGATTTCAGGAGGCAGATTCGAATCGCCTTTAAAGCACAGGAAAAGCGGCAAAACTTCGACAATGATGCCCTTGGCCAAAAAGGGCGTATGCGTTTTTTCCTGAATATATTCAGGACAAAACGCATACGCCCTTTTTGGCCAACCAAGCAACCTGGAAAGGCAAATCAGCGCTACAAAGAAGTCTCGCTTCCCATCGGTCAAAAGGGCCATGCTGAATAAAGTGTCAAAACCAGAAATGCAGGACAGGCCACGGAGAAACGGGAGCCTTGCTACGCTGATGGGCGGGATGTAAATTGCCAACAGCCACTCTGGAGAAGTGTACGGTGTGTCCTGAAACATTTACAAAACTCAGCTTAGAGAGCATAGGGCACTTCCACTCATGGGCGTATAAATTGGGAAAACTAAAAATCAGCAAGACACAGCACCCCAAAGTTTAGGGCTGCTCTGTTGACAAGAACCTCCACTTCGTTACACCTTAAATATCCCAGGAAAGAGAAAAATGGATAAAGAAGTTGTGGTCCTTATGTACAAAGGAATATCACTCAGCCATGAAATCAACGTCATAAGGCTAGTAGCAGCATGATGAGTGGATTTAGGTACGACGATTCTAAGTCAAATAAGTCACACAGAAAAAGACACTTATCATAAGATATCACTTATAGAGGGAATGTAAAAACCGCTACCCTTGAACTGAATTACAAAACAGAACAGAGTCACACGGTTAGAAAAGACACTATGGCTGCCTAACGGGAAAGGTGAGGTGGGGTGATGCCTAAAACAAGGGTTTCAAATTAGCTCAGATACCGTTCCATAAACCCAATACGTAATAGACAAGACCTACTCCTTGCTCAGGGAACTGGACTCAACACCCCCTATTCACCGCCCAGGAATATATCTGACTAGTAAGAATCTTAAAACCTATGTATTGATATCTCTCTGTAAGTGAGTCAAGTGGGTGTAAAGCTGCATAAACACAGCAGTGAAAAGCAGCTAAACCCCATTATAAAACTCAATTAATTTTAAAAACCCGTGAAACAAAGACAGTGAAACAGAGAGAAATTCTTACAAAATTCGTTCAGGGGCTGTGATGCCACCTGGATTGACCATATCTAGACCCGAGGCTGATTGAGACATAAGGGTGGACACTCTTGGGGCTGAGAGGTTTGGTGAGGTTGGGTGAGCAAACGCAGACGCTTTAAAGTAATACTGCGTGGTACCCATCCCATGGGTCCCAAATCTCCAGGCTCAAGGGCATCTTCCTACATCGAAAACATGCATGAGAAACCCAGAAGATGGTCCACCGAGTGATCGGGAAAGGTTTCTAAAACGCACCTCCTTTCTCATCTCCTTGTGCTCGGGTTCGCCATTCCAGCCGCTTTACTAGCAATCTCCCTCCTTGGAGAATCAGCACCTTTAACCTCCTGTTCCATACAGGTTGCAATTTGTCCTGAGGATGAACGGGAAGAGGGGGAACCAATGAGAGACTAGCTCTAGGTGTTGGGACAGGCACAGGTCACTCTATTTTCCCATCAGGAAGAAGAATTAACCACAGGCTCAGTCTGCCGCCCGGAAGCAGAATAGGGCCTAAAGCAATCCTGCGCTTTTGCGGCCAGCTCCCAAGAGAGCGAGTTGAAAAATGGAGCTCAGGGGCACTGCAATTCACAAACCTGCAGACGTATAAATGATAACTCTCGTCTACAAATATATTGAGGGAAGGCAACAACGAGGATTTGAAAGCAAGGCAGAATTGCAGGAAACAGATTTCAGGAGGCAGATTCGAATCGCCTTTAAAGCACAGGAAAAGCGGCAAAACCTCGACAATGATGCCCTTGGCCAAAAAGGGCGTATGCGTTTTTTCCTGAATATATTCAGGACAAAACGCATACGCCCTTTTTGGCCAACCAAGCAACCTGGAAAGGCAAATCAGCGCTACAAAGAAGTCTCGCTTCCAATCGGTCAAAAGGGCCATGCTGAATAAAGTGTCAAAACCAGAAATGCAGGACAGGCCACGGAGAAACGGGAGCCTTGCTACGCTGATGGGCGGGATGTAAATTGCCAACAGCCACTCTGGAGAAGTGTACGGTGTGTCCTGAAACATTTACAAAACTCAGCTTAGAGAGCATAGGGCACTTCCACTCATGGGCGTATAAAATGGGAAAACTAAAAATCAGCAAGACACAAGCACCCCAAAGTTTAGGGCTGCTCTGTTGACAAGAACCTCCACTTCGTTACACCTTAAATATCCCAGGAAAGAGAAAAATGGATAAAGAAGTTGTGGTCCTTATGTACAAAGGAATATCACTCAGCCATGAAATCAACGTCATAAGGCTAGTAGCAGCATGATGAGTGGACTTAGGTACGACGATTCTAAGTCAAATAAGTCACACAGAAAAAGACACTTATCATAAGATATCACTTATAGAGGGAATGTAAAAACCGCTACCCTTGAACTGAATTACAAAACAGAACAGAGTCACACGGTTAGAAAACACACTATGGCTGCCTAACGGGAAAGGTGAGGTGGGGTGATGCCTAAAACAAGGGTTTCAAATTAGCTCAGATACCGTTCCATAAACCCAATACGTAATAGACAAGACCTACTCCTTGCTCAGGGAACTGGACTCAACACCCCCTATTCACCGCCCAGGAATATATCTGACTAGTAAGAATCTTAAAACCTATGTATTGATATCTCTCTGTAAGTGAGTCAAGTGGGTGTAAAGCTGCATAAACACAGCAGTGAAAAGCAGCTAAACCCCATTATAAAACTCAATTAATTTTAAAAACCCGTGAAACAAAGACAGTGAAACAGAGAGAAATTCTTACAAAATTCGTTCAGGGGCTGTGATGCCACCTGGATTGACCATATCTAGACCCGAGGCTGATTGAGACATAAGGGTGGACACTCTTGGGGCTGAGAGGTTTGGTGAGGTTGGGTGAGCAAACGCAGACGCTTTAAAGTAATACTGCGTGGTACCCATCCCATGGGTCCCAAATCTCCAGGTTCAAGGGCATCTTCCTACATCGAAAACATGCATGAGAAACCCAGAAGATGGTCCACCGAGTGATCGGGAAAGGTTTCTAAAACGCACCTCCTTTCTCATCTCCTTGTGCTCGGGTTCGCCAATCCAGCCGCTTTACTAGCAATCTCCCTCCTTGGAGAATCAGCACCTTTAACCTCCTGTTCCATACAGGTGGCAATTTGAACTGAGGATGAACGGGAAGACGGGGAACCAATGAGAGACTAGCTCTAGGTGTTGGGACAGGCACAGGTCACTCTATTTTCCCATCAGGAAGAAGACTTAACCACAGGCTCAGTCTGCCGCCCGGAAGCAGAATAGGGCCTAAAGCAATCCTGCGCTTTTGCGGCCAGCTCCCAAGAGAGCGAGTTGAAAAATGGAACTCAGGGGCACTGCAATTCACAAACCTGCAGACTTATAAATGATAACTCTCGTCTACAAATATATTGAGGGAAGGCAACAAAGAGGATTTGAAAGCAAGGCAGAATTGCAGGAAACAGATTTCAGGAGGCAGATTCGAATCGCCTTTAAAGCACAGGAAAAGCGGCAAAACCTCGACAATGATGCCCTTGGCCAAAAAGGGCGTATGCGTTTTTTCCTGAATATATTCAGGACAAAACGCATACGCCCTTTTTGGCCAACCAAGCAACCTGGAAAGGCAAATCAGCGCTACAAAGAAGTCTCGCTTCCCATCGGTCAAAAGGGCCATGCTGAATAAAGTGTCAAAACCAGAAATGCAGGACAGGCCACGGAGAAACGGGAGCCTTGCTACGCTGATGGGCGGGATGTAAATTGCCAACAGCCACTCTGGAGAAGTGTACGGTGTGTCCTGAAACATTTACAAAACTCAGCTTAGAGAGCATAGGGCACTTGCACTCATGGGCGTATAAAATGGGAAAACTAAAAATCAGCAAGACACAAGCACCCCAAAGTTTAGGGCTGCTCTGTTGACAAGAACCTCCACTTCGTTACACCTTAAATATCCCAGGAAAGAGAAAAATGGATAAAGAAGTTGTGGTCCTTATGTACAAAGGAATATCACTCGGCCATGAAATCAACGTCATAAGGCTAGTAGCAGCATGATGAGTGGATTTAGGTACGACGATTCTAAGTCAAATAAGTCACACAGAAAAAGACACTTATCATAAGATATCACTTATAGAGGGAATGTAAAAACCGCTACCCTTGAACTGAATTACAAAACAGAACAGAGTCACACGGTTAGAAAAGACACTATGGCTGCCTAACGGGAAAGGTGAGGTGGGGTGATGCCTAAAACAAGGGTTTCAAATTAGCTCAGATACCGTTCCATAAACCCAATACGTAATAGACAAGACCTACTCCTTGCTCAGGGAACTGGACTCAACACCCCCTATTCACCGCCCAGGAATATATCTGACTAGTAAGAATCTTAAAACCTATGTATTGATATCTCTCTGTAAGTGAGTCAAGTGGGTGTAAAGCTGCATAAACACAGCAGTGAAAAGCAGCTAAACCCCATTATAAAACTCGATTAATTTTAAAAACCCGTGAAACAAAGACAGTGAAACAGAGAGAAATTCTTACAAAATTCGTTCAGGGGCTGTGATGCCACCTGGATTGACCATATCTAGACCCGAGGTTGATTGAGACATAAGGGTGGACACTCTTGGGGCTGAGAGGTTTGGTGAGGTTGGGTGAGCAAACGCAGACGCTTTAAAGTAATACTGCGTGGTACCCATCCCATGGGTCCCAAATCTCCAGGCTCAAGGGCATCTTCCTACATCGAAAACATGCATGAGAAACCCAGAAGATGGTCCACCGAGTGATCGGGAAAGGTTTCTAAAACGCACCTCCTTTCTCATCTCCTTGTGCTCGGGTTCGCCATTCCAGCCGCTTTACTAGCAATCTCCCTCCTTGGAGAATCAGCACCTTTAACCTCCTGTTCCATACAGGTGGCAATTTGAACTGAGGATGAACGGGAAGACGGGGAACCAATGAGAGACTAGCTCTAGGTGATGGGACAGGCACAGGTCACTCTATTTTCCCATTAGGAAGAAGACTTAACCACAGGCTCAGTCTGCCGCCCGGAAGCAGAATAGGGCCTAAAGCAATCCTGCGCTTTTGCACCCAGCTCCCAAGAGAGCGAGTTGAAAAATGGAGCTCAGGGGCACTGCAATTCACAAACCTGCAGACGTATAAATGATAACTCTCGTCTACAAATATATTGAGGGAAGGCAACAACGAGGATTTGAAAGCAAGGCAGAATTGCAGGAAACAGATTTCAGGAGGCAGATTCGAATCGCCTTTAAAGCACAGGAAAAGCGGCAAAACCTCGACAATGATGCCCTTGGCCAAAAAGGGCGTATGCGTTTTTTCCTGAATATATTCAGGACAAAACGCATACGCCCTTTTTGGCCAACCAAGCAACCTGGAAAGGCAAATCAGCGCTACAAAGAAGTCTCGCTTCCCATCGGTCAAAAGGGCCATGCTGAATAAAGTGTCAAAACCAGAAATGCAGGACAGGCCACGGAGAAACGGGAGCCTTGCTACGCTGATGGGCGGGATGTAAATTGCCAACAGCCACTCTGGAGAAGTGTACGGTGTGTCCTGAAACATTTACAAAACTCAGCTTAGAGAGCATAGGGCACTTCCACTCATGGGCGTATAAAATGGGAAAACTAAAAATCAGCAAGACACAAGCACCCCAAAGTTTAGGGCTGCTCTGTTGACAAGAACCTCCACTTCGTTACACCTTAAATATCCCAGGAAAGAGAAAAATGGATAAAGAAGTTGTGGTCCTTATGTACAAAGGAATATCACTCAGCCATGAAATCAACGTCATAAGGCTAGTAGCAGCATGATGAGTGGATTTAGGTACGACGATTCTAAGTCAAATAAGTCACACAGAAAAAGACACTTATCATAAGATATCACTTATAGAGGGAATGTAAAAACCGCTACCCTTGAACTGAATTACAAAACAGAACAGAGTCACACGGTTAGAAAACACACTATGGCTGCCTAACGGGAAAGGTGAGGTGGGGTGATGCCTAAAACAAGGGTTTCAAATTAGCTCAGATACCGTTCCATAAACCCAATACGTAATAGACAAAACCTACTCCTTGCTCAGGGAACTGGACTCAACACCCCCTATTCACCGCCCAGGAATATATCTGAATAGTAAGAATCTTAAAACCTATGTATTGATATCTCTCTGTAAGTGAGTCAAGTGGGTGTAAAGCTGCATAAACACAGCAGTGAAAAGCAGCTAAACCGCATTATAAAACTCAATTAATTTTAAAAACCCGTGAAACAAAGACAGTGAAACAGAGAGAAATTCTTACAAAATTCGTTCAGGGGCTGTGATGCCACCTGGATTGACCATATCTAGACCCGAGGCTGATTGAGACATAAGGGTGGACACTCTTGGGGCTGAGAGGTTTGGTGAGGTTGGGTGAGCAAACGCAGACGCTTTAAAGTAATACTGCGTGGTACCCATCCCATGGGTCCCAAATCTCCAGGCTCAAGGGCATCTTCCTACATCGAAAACATGCATGAGAAACCCAGAAGATGGTCCACCGAGTGATCGGGAAAGGTTTCTAAAACGCACCTCCTTTCTCATCTCCTTGTGCTCGGGTTCGCCATTCCAGCCGCTTTACTAGCAATCTCCCTCCTTGGAGAATCAGCACCTTTAACCTCCTGTTCCATACAGGTGGCAATTTGAACTGAGGATGAACGGGAAGACGGGGAACCAATGAGAGACTAGCTCTAGGTGTTGGGACAGGCACAGGTCACTCTATTTTCCCATCAGGAAGAAGAATTAAGCACAGGATCAGTCTGCCGCCCGGAAGCAGAATAGGGCCTAAAGCAATCCTGCGCTTTTGCGGCCAGCTCCCAAGAGAGCGAGTTGAAAAATGGAGCTCAGGGGCACTGCAATTCACAAACCTGCAGACGTATAAATGATAACTCTCGTCTACAAATATATTGAGGGAAGGCAACAACGAGGATTTGAAAGCAAGGCAGAATTTCAGGAAACAGATTTCAGGAGGCAGATTCGAATCGCCTTTAAAGCACAGGAAAAGCGGCAAAACCTCGACAATGATGCCCTTGGCCAAAAAGGGCGTATGCGTTTTTTCCTGAATATATTCAGGAAAAAACGCATACGCCCTTTTTGGCCAACCAAGCAACCTGGAAAGGCAAATCGGCGCTAAAAAGAAGTCTCGCTTCCCATCGGTCAAAAGGGCCATGCTGAATAAAGTGTCAAAACCAGAAATGCAGGACAGGCCACGGAGAAACGGGAGCCTTGCTACGCTGATGGGCGGGATGTAAATTGCCAACAGCCACTCTGGAGAAGTGTACGGTGTGTCCTGAAACATTTACAAAACTCAGCTTAGAGAGCATAGGGCACTTCCACTCATGGGCGTATAAATTGGGAAAACTAAAAATCAGCAAGACACAAGCACCCCAAAGTTTAGGGCTGCTCTGTTGACAAGAACCTCCACTTCGTTAACCTTAAATATCCCAAGAAAGAGAAAAATGGATAAAGAAGTTGTGGTCCTTATGTACAATGGAATATCCCTCAGCCATGAAATCAACGTCATAAGGCTAGTAGCAGCATGATGAGTGGATTTAGGTACGACGATTCTAAGTGAAATAAGTCACACAGAAAAAGACACTTATCATAAGATATCACTTATAGAGGGAATGTAAAAACCGCTACCCTTGAACTGAATTACAAAACAGAACAGAGTCACACGTTTAGAAAACACACTATGGCTGCCTAACGGGAAAGGTGAGGTGGGGTGATGCATAAAACAAGGGTTTCAAATTAGCTCAGATACCGTTCCATAAACCCAATATGTAATAGACAAGACCTACTACTTGCTCAGTGAACTGGACTCAACACCCCCTATTCACCGCCCAAGAATATATCTGACTAGTAAGAAACTTAAAACCTATGTATTGATATCTCTCTGTAAGTGAGTCAAGTGGGTGTAAAGCTGCATAAACACAGCAGTGAAAAGCAGCTAAACCCCATTATAAAAATCAATTAATTTTAAAAACCCGTGAAACAAAGACAGTGAAAGAGAGAGAAATTCTTACAAAATTCGTTCAGGGGCTGTGATGACACCTGGATAGACCATATCTACACCCGCAGCTGATTGAGACATAAGGGTGGACACTCTTGGGGCTGAGAGTTTTGGTGAGGTTGGGTGAGCAAACGCAGACCCTTTACAGTAATACTGCGTGGTACCCATCCCATGGGTCCCAAATCTCCAGGTTCAAGGGCATCTTCCTACATCGAAAACATGCATGAGAAACCCAGAAGATGGTCCACCGAGTGATCGGGAAAGGTTTCTAAAACGCACCTCATTTCTCATCTCCTTGTGCTTGGGTTCGCCATTCCAGCCGCTTTACTAGCAATCTCCCTCCTTGGAGAATCAGCACCTTTAACCTCCTGTTCCATACAGGTTGCAATTTGTCCTGAGGATGAACGGGAAGACGGGGAACCAATGAGAGACTAGCTCTAGGTGTTGGGACAGGCACAGGTCACTATATTTTCCCATCAGGAAGAAGAATTAACCGCAGGCTCAGTCTGCTGACCGGAACCAGAATAGGGCCTGAAGCAATCCTGCGCTTTTTCGGCTAGCTCCCAAAACAGCGAGTTGAAAAATGGAGCTCAGGGGCACTGCAATTCACAAACCTGCAGAGTTATAAATGTTAACTCTCGTCCACAAATAGATTGAGGAAACGCAACGAAGAGGATTTGAAAGCAAGGCAGAATTGCAGGAAACAGATTTCAGGAGGCAGATTCGAATCGCCTTTAAAGCACAGGAAAAGCGGCAAAACCTCGACAATGATGCCCTTGGCCAAAAAGGGCGTATGCGTTTTTTCCTGAATATATTCAGGAAAAAACGCATACGCCCTTTTTGGCCAACCAAGCAACCTGGAAAGGCAAATCAGGGCTACAAAGAAGTCTCGCTTCCCATTGGTCAAAAGGGCCATGCTGAATAAAGTGTCAAAACCAGAAATGCAGGAAAGGCCACGGAGAAACGGGAGCCTTGCTACGCTGATGGGCGGGATGTAAATTGCCAACAGCCACTCTGGAGAAGTGTACGGTGTGTCCTGAAACATTTACAAAACTCAGCTTAGAGAGCATAGGGCACTTCCACTCATGGGCGTATAAAATGGGAAAACTAAAAATCAGCAAGACACAAGCACCCCAAAGTTTAGGGCTGCTCTGTTGACAAGAACCTCCACTTTGTTACACCTTAAATATCCCACGAAAGAGAAAAATGGATAAAGAAGTTTTGGTCCTTATGTACAATGGAATATCACTCAGCCATGAAATCAACGTCATAAGGCTAGTAGCAGCATGATGAGTGGATTTAGGTACGACGATTCTAAGTGAAATAAGTCACACAGAAAAAGACACTTATCATAAGATATCACTTATAGAGGGAATGTAAAAACCAATACCCTTGAACTGAATTACAAAACAGAACAGAGTCACACGTTTAGAAAACACACTATGGCTGCCTAACGGGAAAGGTGAGGTGGGGTGATGCATAAAACAAGGGTTTCAAATTAGCTCAGATACCGTTCCAAAAACCCAATATGTAATAGACAAGACCTACTCCTTGCTCAGTGAACTGGACTCAACACCCCCTATTCACCGCCCAAGAATATATCTGACTAGAAAGAATCTTAAAACCTATGTATTCTTATCTCTCTGTAAGTGAGTCAAGTGAGTGTAAAGCTGCATAAACACAGCAGTGAAAAGCAGCTAAACCCCATTATAAAACTCAATTAATTTTAAAAACCCGTGAAACAAAGACAGTGAAAGAGAGAGAAATTCTTACAAAATTCGTTCAGGGGCTGTGATGCCACCTGGGTTGACCATATCTAGACCTGCAGCTGATTGAGACATAAGGGTGGACACTCTTGGGGCTGAGAGGTTTGGTGACGTTGGGTGAGCAAACGCAGACGCTTTAAAGTAATACTGCGTGGTACCATCCCATGGGTCCCAAATCTCCAGGTTCAAGGGCATCTTCCTACATCGAAAACATGCATGAGAAACCCAGAAGACGGTACACCGAGTGATCGGGAAAGGTTTCTAAAACGCACCTCATTTCTCATCTCCTTGTGCTCGGGTTCGCCATTCCAGCCGCTTTAATAGCAATCTCCCTCCTTAGAGAATCAGCAGCTTTAACCTCCTGTTCCGTACAGGTTGCAATGTGTTCTGAGGATGAACGGGAAGAGGGGGAACCAATGAGAGACTAGCTCTAGGTGTTGCGACAGGCACAGATCACTCTATTTTCCCATCAGGAAGAAGAATTAACCACAGGCTCAGTCTGCCGCCCGGAAGCAGAATAGGGCCTAAAGCAATCCTGCGCTTTTGCGGCCAGCTCCCAAGAGAGCGAGTTGAAAAATGGAGCTCAGGGGCACTGCAATTCACAAACCTGCAGACGTATAAATGATAACTCTCGTCTACAAATGTATTGAGGGAAGGCAACAAAGAGGATTTGAAAGCAAGGCAGAATTGCAGGAAACAGATTTCAGGAGGCAGATTCGAATCGCCTTTAAACCACAGGAAAAGCGGCAAAACCTCGACAATGATGCCCTTGGCCAAAAAGGGCGTATGCGTTTTTTCCTGAATATATTCAGGAAAAAACGTACACGCCCTTTTTGGCCGTCCAAGCATCCTGGAAAGGCAAATCAGCGGTACAAAGAAGTCTCGCTTCCCATCGGTCAAAAGGGACATGCTGAATAAAGTGTCAAAACCAAAAACGCAGGACAGGCCATGGAGAAACGGAAGCCTTGCTACGTTGATGGGCAGGATGTAAATTGCCAACAGCCACTCTGGAGAATTGTACGGTGTGTCCTGAAACATCTACAAAACTCAGCTTAGAGAGCATAGGGCACTTCCACTCATGGGCGTATAAATTGGGAAAACCAAAAATCAGCAAGACACAAGCACCCCAAAGTTTAGGGCTGCTCTGTTGACAAGAACCTCCACTTTGTTACACCTTAAATATCCCAGGAAAGAGAAAAATGGATAAAGAAGTTGTGGTTCTTATGTACAATGGAATATCACTCAGCCATGAAATCAACGTCATAAGGCTAGTAGCAGCATGATGAGTGGATTTAGGTACGACGATTCTAAGTGAAATAAGTCACACAGAAAAAGACACTTATCATAAGATATCACTTATAGAGGGAATGTAAAAACCGCTACCCTTGAACTGAATTACAACACAGAACAGAGTCACACGTTTAGAAAACACACTATGGCTGCCTAACGGGAAAGGTGAGGTGGGGTGATGCATAAAACAAGGGTTTCAAATTAGCTCAGATACCGTTCCATAAACCCAATATGTAATAGACAAGACCTACTCCTTGCTCAGTGAACTGGACTCAACACCCCCTACTCACTGCCCAAGAATATACCTGACTAGTAAGAATCTTAAAACCTATGTATTGATATCTCTCTGTAAGTGAGTCAAGTGGGTGTAAAGCTGCATAAACACAGCAGTAAAAAGCAGCTAAACCCCATTATAAAACTCAATTAATTTTAAAAACCCGTGAAGCAAAGACAGTGAAAGAGAGAGAAATTCTTACAAAATTCGTTCAGGGGCTGTGATGCCACCTGGATTGACCATATCTAGACCTGCAGCTGATTGAGACATAAGGGTGGACACTCTTGGGGCTGAGAGGTTTGGTGAGGTTGGGTGAGCAAACGCAGACGCTTTAAAGTAATACTGCGTGGTACCCATCCCATGGGTCCCAAATCTCCAGGTTCAAGGGCATCTTCCTACATGGAAAACATGCATGAGAAACCCAGAAGATGGTCCACCGAGTGATCGGGAAAGGTTTCTAAAACGCACCTCATTTCTCATCTCCTTGTGCTCGGGTTCGCCATTCCAGCCGCTTTACTAGCAATCTCCCTCCTTGAAGAATCGGCACCTTTAACCTCCTATTCCGTACAGGTTGCAATGTTTCCTGAGGATGAACGGGAAGAGGGGGAACCAATGAGAGACTAGCTCTAGGTGTTGCGACAGGCACAGGTCACTCTATTTTCCCATCAGGAAGAAGAATTAACCACAGGCTCAGTCTGCCGCCCGGAAGCAGAATAGGGCCTGAAGCAATCCTGAGCTTTTGCGGCCAGCTCCCAAGAGAGCGAGTTGAAAAATGGAGCTCAGGGGCACTGCAATTCACAACCCTGCAGAGTTATAAATGATAACTCTCGTCCACAAATATATTGAGGGAATGCAACGAGGAGGATTAGAAAGCAAGGCAGAATTGCAGGAAACAGATTTCAGGAGTTAGATTCGAATCGCCTTTAAAGCACAGGAAAAGCGGCAAAACCTCGACAATGATGCCCTTGGCCAAAAAGGGCGTTTGCGTTTTTTCCTGAATATATTCAGGAAAAAACGCATACGCCCTTTTTGGCCAACCAAGCAACCTGGAAAGGCAAATCAGCGCTACAAAGAAGTCTCGCTTCCCATCGGTAAAAAGGGCCATGCTGAATAAAGTGTCAAAACCAGAAACGCAGGACAGGCCATGGAGAAACGCGAGACTTGCTACGCTGATGGGCGGGATGTAAATTGCCAAGAGGCACTCTGGGGAAGTGTACGGTGTGTCCTGAAACATCTGAAAAACTCAGCTTAGAGAGCATAGGGCACTTCCACTTATGGGCGTATAAATTGGGAAAACTAAAAATCAGCAAGGCACAAGCACCCCAAAGTTTAGGGCTGCTCTGTTGACAAGAACCTCCACTTCGTTACACCTTAAATATCCCAGGAAAGAGAAAAATGGATAAAAAATTTGTGATCCTTATGTACAATGGAATATCACTCAGCCATGAAATCAACGTCATAAAACTAGTAGCAGCATGATGAGTGGATTTAGGTACGACTATTCTAAGTGAAATACGTCACACAGAAAAAGACACTTATCATAAGATATCACTTATAGAGGGAATGTAAAAACCGCTACCCTTGAACTGAATTACAAAACAGAACAGAGTCACACGTTTAGAAAACACACTATGGCTGCCTAACGGGAAAGGTGAGGTGGGGTGACGCATAAAACAAGGGTTTCAAATTAGCTCAGATACCGTTCCATAAACCCAATACGTAATAGACAAGACCTACTCCTTGCTCAGTGAACTAGACTCAACACCCTCTATTCACCGCCCAAGAATATATCTGACTAGTAAGAATCTTAAAACCTATGTATTGATATCTCTCTGTAAGTGAGTCAAGTGGGTGTAAAGCTGCATAAACACAGCAGTAAAAAAGCAGCTAAACCCCATTATAAAACTCAATTAATTTTAAAAACCCGTGAAGCAAAGACAGTGAAAGAGAGAGAAATTCTTACAAAATTCGTTAAGGGGCTCTGATGCCACCTGGATTCACCATATCTAGACCCGCACCTGATTGAGACACAAGGGTGGACACTCTTGGGGCTGAGAGGTTTGGTGAGGTTGGGTGAGCAAACGCAGACCCATTAAAGTAATACTGCGTGGTACCCATCCCATGGGTGCCAAATCTCCAGGTTCAAGGGCATCTTCCTACATCGAAAACATGCATGAGAAACCCAGAAGATGGTACACCGAGTGATCGGGAAAGGTTTCTAAAACGCACCTCATTTCTCATCTCCTTGTGCTCGGGTTCGCCATTCCAGCCGCTTTACTAGCAATCTCCCTCCTTGGAGAATCAGCACCTTTAACCTCCTGTTCCATACAGGTGGCAGTTTGTCTTGAGGATGAACGGGAAGAGGGGGAACCAATGAGAGACTAGCTCTAGGTGTTGGGACAGGCACAGGTCACTCTATTTTCCCATCAGGAAGAAGAATTAACCACAGGCTCAGAGTGCCGCCCGGAAGCAGAATAGGGCCTAAAGAAATCCTGCGCTTCTGCGGCCAGCTCCCAAGAAACCGAGTTGAAAAATGGAGCTCAGGGTAACTGCAATTCACAAACCTGCAGACTTATAAATGATAACTCTCGTCTACAAATATATTGAGGGAAGGCAACGAAGAGGATTTGAAAGCAAGGCAGAATTGCAGGAAACAGATTTCAGGAGGCAGATTCGAATCGCCTTTAAAGCACAGGAAAAGCGGCAAAACCTCGACAATGATGCCCTTGACCAAAAAGAGCGTATGCGTTTTTTCCTGAATATATTCAGGAAAAAACGTACACGCCCTGTTTGGCCGTCCAAGCATCCTGGAAAGGCAAATCAGCGGTACAAAGAAATCTCGCTTCCCATCGGTCAAAAGGGACATGCTGAATAAAGTGTCAAAACCAAAAACGCAGGACAGGCCATGGAGAAACGGAAGCCTTGCTACGCTGATGGGCAGGATGTAAATTGCCAACAGCCACTCTGGAGAAGTGTACGGTGTGTCCTGAAACATCTACAAAACTCAGCTTAGAGAGCATAGGGCACTTCCACTCATGGGCGTATATATTGGGAAAACTAAAAATCAGCAAGACACAAGCACCCCAAAGTTTAGGGCTGCTCTGTTGACAAGAACCTCCACTTCGTTACACCTTAAATATCCCAGGAAAGAGAAAAATGGATAAAGAAGTTGTGCTCCTTATGTACAATGGAATATCACTCAGCCATGAAATCAACGTCATAAGGCTAGTAGCAGCATGATGAGTGGATTTAGGTACGACGATTCTAAGTGCAATAAGTCACACAGAAAAGGACACTTATCATAAGATATCACTTATAGAGGGAATGTAAAAACCTCTACCCTTGAACTGAATTACAAAACAGAACAGAGTCACACGTTTAGAAATCACACTATGGCTGCCTAACGGGAAAGGTGAGGTGAGGTGATGCATAAAACAAGGGTTTCAAATTAGCTCAGATACCGTTCCATAAACCCAATATGTAATAGACAAGTCCTACTCCTTGCTCAGGGAACTGGACTCAACACCCCCTATTCACCGCCCAAGAATATATCTGACTACTAAGAATCTTAAAACTTATGTATTGATATCTCTCTGTAAGTGAGTCAAGTGGGTGTAAAGCTGCATAAACACAGCAGTGAAAAGCAGCTAAACCCCATTATAAAACTCAATTAATTTTAAAAACCAGTGAAACAAAGACAGTGAAAGAGAGAGAAATTCTTACAAAATTCGTTCAGGGGCTGTGATGCGACCTGGATTGACCATATCTAGACCCGCAGCTGATTGAGACATAAGGGTGGACACTCTTGGGGCTGAGAGGTTTGGTGAGGTTGGGTGAGCAAACGCAGACGCTTTAAAGTAATACTGCGTTTTACCCATCCCATGGGTCCCAAATCTCCAGGTTCAAGGGCATCTTCCTACATCGAAAACATGCATGAGAAACCCAGAAGATGGTACACCAAGTGATCGGGAAAGGTTTCTAAAACGCACCTCATTTCTCATCTCCTTGTGCTCGGGTTCGCCATTCCAGCCGCTTTACTAGCAATCTCCCTCCTTGGAGAATCAGCACCTTTAACCTCCTGTTCCATACAGGTGGCAGTTTGTCTTGAGGATGAACGGGAAGAGGGGGAACCAATGAGAGACTACCTCTAGGTGTTGGGAAAGGCACAGGTCACTCTAATTTCCATCAGGAAGAAGAATTAACCAAAGGCTCAGCCTGCCCCAGGGAACCAGAATAGGTCCTTAAGCCATCCTGCGCTTTTGCGGCCAGCTCCCAAGAAAGCGAGTTGAAAAATGGAACTCAGGGGCACTGCAATTCACAAACCTGCAGAGTTATAAATGATCACTCTCGTCCAAAAATATATTGAGGTAAGGCAACGAAGAGGATTTTAAAGCAAGACAGAATTGCACTAAACAGTTTTTCACAGGTAGATTGGACTCGCCTTTAAAGCACATGAAATTCTGCAGATCTTCGACAATGATGCAGTTGGCCAAAAAGGGCGTCTGCGTTCTTTCCTGAATACATTTTGGAAAAAACGCAGATGCTCTTTTTGGCCAACTAAACAAGCGGGCAATGCAAATCAGCATTACAAAAATGTCTCACTTCGCATTGGTCAAAAGGCCCATGCTGAAAAAGTGTAAAACCCAGAAATGCAGGACAGGCCATGGAGAAAAGGGAGCCTTGTTATGCTGATCGGCGGGATGTAAATTGCCACCGGCCACTCTTGAGAATTGTATACTGTATCTTAAAACTTCTAAAACACAGAGCTACAGAGCATACAGCACTTCCCCTCATGGACGTATATCTTGGGAAAACCAAAAAATCGACAAGACACAGGCACCCCAAAGTTTAGGGCTGCTCTGTTTAGAAATGCCTCGATTTGGGTACAACTTACATGTCCTTGGAAGGAAAAAATGGATAAAGAAGATGTGGTACTTATGTACAATGGAATATTACTCAGCAATTAAATCAATGAAATAAGGCCAGTGGCAGCAACTCGTGGAGACTGAGGTACGATCATCCTAAGTGACATAAGTCAGACATAAAAAGAGACTTATCATAAGGTATCACTTATAGATAGTATCTAAAAATGCCTACACATGAACGCAATTACAAAACAGAAACGGAGTCACACATTTAGAAAACACACTTATTGCTGCTAAAGGAGAAAGGTGGGGCAGGGTGATGCATAAACCAGGAGGTTGAAATTAGCACAGATACGGTTCCATAAACAAAATAGGTATTCGACAGCACCTACTCTATAGCTCAAAGAGATGGACTCAGCACACTGTTATCACCAGAAAAGGATATATAAGACTGGTAAGAATCTGTAAAAGAATGTATTGATGTCTCTCTTTAAGTGAATCAAGTGGATAGATGTAGAGCAGGAAGAAACACAGTATTGAAAATCAGCTATACCCCATTATAAAATTAAATAACAAGAACAAAATAAAGACAGTGAGAGAGAGAGAGAAATTCTTACAAAATTTGTTCAAGGGCTGTGATGCAACCTGGACTGACCATATCTAGACACAGAGCTGGATGGGACCTAAGGCTCTACACTCGTTGGTCTGAGAGGCTTCGTGAGGATGGGACAGCAAATGCAGCACTTTTAGAGTAATACTGCCTGGCCCCCATTCCATGGGTCCCATACCTCCAGGTGCAGGGGACCCTTCCTACAGCTAAAACATGCATGGCACATCCAGAGGATGGTACACCGTCTGATCGGGAAGACTTTGGAAAAGTCACCTCATCTCCACGTCTCCTGGTATTCGGGTTCCCCAGCTCCTTTCCTTAGAGTCTCCCCACTTTGGGAAGGCAGCACACTCAACAGCCGGTTCTGCACGGCTTGGAATTTTCCGGTGAAGAAGGGGAATGGCGGGATGGAATGAGACACAAGCCTTAGATGTTTGGACAGGCATATGCTACTCTAGTTTCCTACATGGAAGAAGAATTTCCCTATCCTTCAGGTGCCCCAGTAACTGGAATGGGTCTGTAGAAATCCTGCCCCTTTGTGTCTGCTTCCCTAAACAAGTTGAAAACCGGTGCTCAGGGGCACTGCAATTCACAAACATGCAGGGTTGTAATGGACACCTCTAATGGAGTCATTTCTTGAGCCAAGTATTCGTAAAGGCCTTGTAAGCAAGGCAGAATTGCAGGAAAGGGATTTCAAGGGGTAGTTTGCACTCGTCATTAAAGCACATGCAAAGCTGCTGAACATCCCCAGTGATGCAGTTTGCCAAAAAGGCCGTATGCGTTATTCCTTAATATATTCAGGAAAAACCCTTACTCCATTTTTGACCAACAAAACAGGCGGGCAATGTAAATTAATACTACAAAGAGATATCACTTCACACCAGTCAGAATGGCCAACCTCACAAACTGTAAAACCTGAAATGCAGGACAGGGCGTGGAGAAAAGGGAACCCTGACAAGCTGATGGTGGGAATGTAAATTGCTAACAGCCACTCTGGAGAAGTGGGTGGTGATTCCTTAAAAATCTAAAAACCAGAGCTTCAGAGCATATGGCGCTTCCACTCCTGGGCCTGTATCTTGGAAAAAACGTAAATTGACAGGACCCAGGCACTCTAAAATTTATGCAGCCCTGTTTACAAGAGCCTCTACTCGGAAGCGACCTAAAAGTCCTTGGAAGGAAGAATGGATAAAGAAATTATGGTAGATATGTACAATGGAATATTACTCAGCCATGAAGTGAATGAAATAAGGCCATTTAGGGCCACTCAGAAGGACCTACATACATTCATACTAAGTGTCATAAATCAGGCAATGAAAAATATCATATGATATTACTTATCGGTGGAATCTAAAAATTGATAGAAAGGTACTATCTTACAACACCGAAACAGAGTCCCAGACTTAGAACACAAACTTCTGGTTACCAAACTGGAAAGGTGTGTTGGAGGTATAAATCATGAGGTTGGAGTTAGTATATACATATTTACAGAGAGAAAACTTGTAATCAACATGGACCTGCTGTAGAGCACTTGGAACTCTTCTCAACACCCTTTAGTAACCTCAATGGGAAAATAATTCTAAAAAGAATACATAGTTATCTCTGTATAAATGAATCATGTTGGTGTATGTCAAAAATGAACACAACATGATAAATCAACTATATACTCCATTATAAATTTAAAATTAAATTAAAGAAAAGAAAAATGATCACTAAATTTGTTTAGTCGCAGTGAATGTACTAGTGTCACATCCCTGGACACAGACACAATTTGGTCCCAAGGCTGGACTGTTGTGGGCCTGAGGACCTCGGGAGGATATGCCAGCTAATTCGCCCCCCTTGAACATGTAGTACCTGGTCCCCTCTGCATGGGATCACTATCTCCAGGTCTAAGTGTGCCCTCATACTACTAAACCAACCCTCTGACACCCAAAGGATGGTGGACTCTCTGGGCTGGATGACATTTGGAAAATCACCTGCTCTCAACATATCCTGGTGTTTGGGTTCCGACCTCCCGACTCCTTCGTAAGGGTCATCCCACTCTACAAGACAGCACCCTCAACAGGTGATTTTGCAGGGGTTTATACTTGTTCGGGGGATGAAGGGTAAGGGGGAAGAAGGAATGGGACAGGAGCCCTTACATGTTTGGTCAGGCACATTCCACTCTAATTTAATACCCAAGAACAGGACTTGCCCTTCATCTAAGGTTGTGTCAGTAACCAGAGAGGGACAGTAGAAATCCTGCCGCCTTCTGTTTCCCATAACAACAATTCTAAAACTGGACCTTATACGCACTTCATATTCACAACGCCTGGGGAGCTGTAAATGACAACAGCCCTCAAAAAATGTCTTGGGGTAGGTAATCGAAGTAGACTTCAAAACAAGGCAACCTTTCAATAACCCTTTTTCAAGGGATCAATCTTACTGACACTGTTCAAAAAAAAAAAAAAAAAACACATATGAAGATACTCACCATTGCTTTATGTTAGACAAATGCAAATCAGATGTACAAAGAAGTATCACCTGGAACCACTCAGAATAGCCATTATCACAATGTCTACAAACAAGAAATGCTTCAGAGGGTGTGGAAAAAAGAGAAATCTACTACTTATT
This sequence comes from Eschrichtius robustus, assembly GCF_028021215.1. NCBI lineage: Eukaryota > Metazoa > Chordata > Mammalia > Artiodactyla > Eschrichtiidae > Eschrichtius > Eschrichtius robustus. Next base: position 27,042,678 of record NC_090830.1, on the reverse strand, counting down.
TTTTTTTTAATCTGCGTTGGGTCTTCGTTGCTGCGCGTGGCATTTCTATAGTTGCAGCAAGCGGGGGCTACTCATCGTTGTGGTACGAAGCCTTCTCTTTGTGGTGGCTTCTCTTGTTGTGGAGCACAAGCTGTAGGCACACAGGCTTCAGTAGTTGTGGCTCGTGGGCTCTAGAGCGCAGACTGAGTAGTTGTGGTGCACGGGCTTACTTGTTCTGTGGCATGTGAGATCTTCCCGGGCCAGGGCTCGAACCTGTGTCCCCTGAACTGGCAGGCAGATTCTTAACCACTGCGCCACCAATTCTATGCTATCGGTGGCAATGCCAATTGGTAACAGCCACTATGGAGCACAGAATGGAGGTTACCAGAGTAAGAGGAGGTGGGAGGGATAAATTGGAAATTGGGATTGACATATACACACCACTATATATAAAAGAGATAACAAATAAGGGCTTACTGTATAGCACAGGGAACTCTACTCAATACTCTGTAATGACCTGTATGGGAAAGGAATCCAAAAAGGATTGGACATATGTATAACTGCTTCACTGTGCTGTGCAGCAGAAAGTAACACAACATTGTAAATCAACTCTATTCTAACAAAATTGAAACTTAAATGAAATGAAGTAAAATAAAATAAAATAAAATAGAGCTACCAGATGATCCAGCAAGTTCACTCCTGTGTGCATATCTGGAGGAAAGCATAAATCGAAAAGACACATCTTCCCCAATGTTCACTGCAACACTCTTTACAATAGCGAAGACATGGAAGCAACCAAAATGTCCATCAACATATGAATATAGGTAAAGAATATGTGATACATATATATAAAGGAATATGACTCAGCCATAAAATAGAAGAAAATAATGCCAGTTGCAGTAACATGGATGGACCTAGAGATGATTGTACTAAGTGAAGTAAGTCAGACAGAGTAAGACAAATATTGGGTGATATCACTTCTAGGTGGAAGCTAAAAATTGATACAAATGAACTAACTTACAAAACAGAGGCAGACTCACAGACTTGGAAAACAAACTTATGGTTACCAAAGGGGAGAGGTGGGGGGTAGGGATAAATCAGGAGCTTGGGGTAAACATACGAATATGACTATATATAACAGATAAGCAACAAGGACCTACTGTATAGCACAGGGAGCTCTACTCAGTATTCTGGGAATACCGTTATCAGAAAAGAATCTGAAAAAGAATGAATATATGCATATGTGTAACTGAATCACTTGCTGTGCAGCTGAAATGAACACAACACTGTAAATCAACTATACTCCAATAAAATTTAAATTTCAAAATAAAGAAAATCACCTATATTTCAAAAGAAAAAAAAAAAAAAAAGAATTCCCATCTCTTTATATGGCTTGATAGCTTACTTTTTTAGTGCTCAATATTATCCCATTCCCAGAATATATTAATACTATATCATTTCATTCACCTATTGGAGGACACCTTAGTTTCATTCACATTTTGGCAATATTGAATTAGGTGCTATAAATATCCATATGCAGGTTTTCCTCTGGAAGTATGTTTTTTAAACTACTTTCAGTAAATATCCATGAGAACACTTGACGGATTGTACAGTAAGGGAATGCTCAATATTCTAGCAAGTGTCAATCAGACTACCAAAGTAGCTGTATTATTTTTCATTTCCACCAATGACAAATGACATTTCCTATTGTTCCACATCTCCTACAGAATTTGTTCTTGTCATTGTTCACATTTTAGCCATTCTAAGTGTTACATAGTGGTATGTAATTGTATTTTTAATTTGCTTTTTCATGGCAGCATGTAATCTGGATTATTCTTCTGTATACTTATATGCTTAGTGTCTATTTTCTTTGGTGAGGTGTCCATAAAGTATATTGGTCCACATTTTATTTAGGTTGCTTTCATTTTTTTCTACCCAATCTGTATTTGTTTTATTTATTTTCGTGCCTTATTGCATTAGCAAGGACTTGGAGTAAAATATGGAAAAGGAGTCATGAAAGGGGACATCCTTGCTTTTACCTGAACTTAGTGGAAAAGCTTCATGGTTTTGACCATTAATCATGATGTAAGATAAAAGTTTCCTGTAAATCTTTGTTATCAACTTGAGAAAGCTCCAGTCTATTTCTTTAACTGAGAGTTTTTTATGAAGAATGGGTGTTAGATTTTTTCAAAGTTCTTCTGAATCTATTGATATGCTAATGATTGTCTTTAAGGTGTTGATGTGATGGATATAATTATTTGATTCTAGAATGTTGAGCAAGCCTTTCATACCTGGGATTATTTCCTCTCATTCATGATATAAAATTCTCTCAAAATATTGTTGGATTCGATTTGGTAATATTTTGTTGAGGATTTTTGCATTGATGTTCCTGAGAGATATTGGTCAGTTTTCTTTACTATTCATATGTTCTTCTAAGTTTGGATGTTGTGGATTTAGTGTCAGACATTCATTTGGGGAGATTCTCAGTCATTTTTAAAAAAAATATTTTCTGTTCTTTATTATCTTTATTCTCCTCCTGCTATACCCATTATGTATAGGTCACAGCATTTTTCATTGTTCCACAATTATTGATTACTCTGTTCTGTTGATTTCTTTCCTGCCCATTTTCTCTTTTCTTTTGAGATTTAAAGGTTTCTCCTGATATGTCTTCAAGCTCACAGGTATTTCTCCTCAGCCAGCTCTTTGACTGCTAAAACAAAATACGAGAGACTTGGTATTTTATAAACAACAGAATATTTTTGTTTTCTCATAATTGCTGAGGCTGAAAAGTTCAAGAACAAGTAACCAGGGGCTTCCCTGGAGGTGCAGTGGTTAAGAATCTGCCTACCAATAAAGGGGACAAGGGTTCGAGCCCTGGTCCAGGAAGATCCCACATGCCATGGAACAACTAAGCCCGTGCACCACAAATACTGAGCCTGTGCTCTAGAGTCCACAGGCCACAACTACTGAGCCCGTGAGCCACAACTACTGAAACCCACACGCCTAGAGCCCGTGCTCCACAACAAGAGAAGCCACTCAATGAGAAGCCCGCGCACCGCACCAAAGACCCAACACAGCCAAAAAATTAATTAATTAATTATCTAATTAATTTTTTTAAAAAAAGAACAAGTTGCCAGCTGACTTAGTGTCTGACGAGGGACCAATTTCTGGTTCATAGTGTGGGTCTTCTCGCTCGGCAATGAAATCATGGAATGGGCATAAGGTCTTCTGTGTGCTACATTTATTAGGTCACTAATCCCATGTTTGAGGTCTCTGGCCTCATAACCTAATCACCTCCCAAAAGCCCCACCTCCTAATACCATCAACATGGGAGCTGGGTTTCAAAAGTTTAAAATTAGAGGTACAAAATATTTACACCATAACAGGGACCACAGAGTTAACTGATTTTTCCTTTCATGTTAAAGGTTTGCACATTTATATTTATTATATAATCCCAAAACCCTTGTTTTTTTTTTTTTTTATAAGATTCTTTTTCCGTATACGCCAGTACAGACCACTGAGTAGAGTTCCCTGTGCTATAAAGCAGGTCTTTCTCTATTTTATATATAGTAGTGTGTATAAGTCAGTCCCAATCTCCCAATTTATCCCTTCCCCACTTATCCCCTGGTAACCATAAGTTTGTTTTCTATATCCATGATTCTATTTCTGTTGTGTAAATAAGTTCATTTGTACCTTTTTTTTTTCTTTTTTAGATTCCTCATATAAGCAATATCATATGATATCTGTCTTTCTGTGTCTGACTTGCTTCACTCAGTATAACAATCTCTAGGTCCATCCATGTTGCTACAAAACCCTTAATTGTTAAGGATAACTCTCAATTTTTCCCAGTATCATCAGCAATTCTTTCTGGCAGACACGTGATAACACTTTTTAAACAGGGATATTGAGACCAAGGCTCCTGACCTGCAAACAAACAAAACATCATTCATATAGTGAAAACTTTGCAAATCAAAGGATGAAAGCACTTGGTCTAAATCCCTTTGCACCCACTGCTGACAGAGGGCAGAGGAGTTTGACTCACTAATCTTCCTTACGTGCACTTCTTCCTAATGGGGTATTCCATCTAAAACTTATAAGAAGCGGGGATGTATCATGGAACACACCAATCGCTACTACAGATTCTGAAGCAGCAAAAAACAAACAAACAAAAAAAAAAACATGATGAATCCATCCAAAGGGTTCTGTCCACACTGTTACAATAGTTTCCCTCACACTGTGAACACTTTTCAAACCCTATCACTTGAACCTATTTTTATTTTTTTCAACAAAAATAATGTTAATCTGCAGTCAGACACTCCAGTAATATTACACTATCCCTTGTGCAAGTATGTAGGGATTTGAGGAGTTATGGGAGGCCACCATGAGAGGTTGCCTAGAGTAATTAGGACATTTCCTTTAATGTTGGTTCTTCTCCCTAAGATGTCTGCTATCCTCTTCTTTTTGTAGCTACTAGCATTGAGAAAGTGACCAAGATAAGGCCCTTCTCTTTTACTGCCCATGAATGCAACTGTGATTAACCCCACAGAACTTGGTGCTTCCAGAATCCCCTGAACCTACTGACCCTCCATGCATGGCATGGCATAGATAAGGATGGTGACGTGTATCCTTGTATAGAGCATGTTATAAAATGTTTGACTCTTCCCTTCCTCATAATTCCAAAGAATAGATTTCTTTGGATTTCTGCTTAATGCTGCTGGAGTTGGTACATAAGTTGAGGGAGGTATCAGGGCACACCAAAAGAGAGGGTAACTGCACAGAAAATACAAGCAGGTACATTTCTGTGTAGTTTCAAGCAGCTTATTTGCTATATCAACCATGGTGACATGTTGACCCTTCCTCTTTCTACTAGTAGTACAACAAACATAAAGGATATTTAGGCTGCTTGTTTTATCCCCACCTCTCACAATTGATCTGCATTAACATATAGGACAATGAAGGGCCCTTTCTACCATCTTAACCAATATTTGAGAACTAGAAAATGTCCAGATTTTTCTGGGGTTTATTTTCATATTCCCCAATCAGGCCTATGAAGGAATCTTACCTATTGTGTTTAATGAAGTCATATCTCTGACGGCATCCCATCATCAACAAAACTGGAAAGAAATTTGAAGGGTCTTCGATTTTACCATATTTGAAATAACAATATTTTAGCCTGAGACGTTTTTTGGATTTTAGAAAAAAATATTTTAAATGAGACAAAAAATCATTTTTATGACACAAGAAGACAGCAATAGTTTTATATTTGTATCTGTTCCACTTGCACACAAGTGTCTCATGGTGTTATGTAAAGCTCTCCTGTTGGGTGCTGTGCATGGTGCAAGTATGGATTAAAGCTTAGGAATCTTAAGCTTCAGTCACCTGAAATATTTAAATTAGGATGCAAGCAATCCTGTCCAACATTTGAAAAGAGCAAGACACTCTCTTTATTTTATTTGTTAGGTAATTAATCTGTCTTTTCCCCAAGGAGAGAAACAAGTGGCATCTTCCATCAATGTGTTGCACAAATATCTTTGAACAGAGAGTGCAAGCAGAGGATGATACAGGATGTGAAAAAAAAAAAAATGAGAGACCCTTGTGGCATTTTCTCCTAACTTATTGCAATCCTCCATTTAAAATGTGGGAATAATCAATCTTCTGAGGAAAAAGGCCCAAGGAAGGTTTTTCCTTCTGTGGAATAATGGGATTGCTAAAGATTTCAGGAGGCAAGACGAATTAGTGAGAATGACCATGAGAAATCAGAGAAAAGTCAGATCCATGGATGAAGTGATGTTTACCACTGTGAATCAATGAGAAGTAGGAGCAAATGAAAAGAAAGCTGATACAACATTTTCTGAATAAATGTAACCTTTCAGCTGTCATAGAAAAATTAATGCTCACTACGATACAACATATTTAGTTTAGAAAGTTAACTTAAATTTAAAGCTTAATAATTACATTTATTGAAGAAATGAAAACATATTTGTGGTTTAGAATAAATAATGTGTTCTGCTACAGGTAAGAAGACTACATAAATAAATAGAAATAAGACTAAATAAATAAAGAGGAAAATAACAAATTAGATGTTATTAACATTAAAAACTGACACTCATCTAAAGAAAGAGAAGGAGAGACAGAAAGAGAGAAGAACTCATCTCAAGCATGTATTAAAAACTCCTAAATAAGAAGTCTTCAGATGTTAAAAAAAAGGAAGTCTTCAATAAGAAGATAATGGAATAGCAAAATGGGGGAAATATACCAAAAGATATTTCAAAAAAGAGAGTACAGAATGTTAAGTAATCATATCAAAAGATGCTTGGCTTCTTAGTAGTCAATTAAATGCAAAAGCGTGATACCTGGAATTATCACTCACCAACCAGAAAGTTCAAATGAAAATGACAGGTATTATCAAGTTTGACAAGAATGTGTATAATCCTTGAATCTCATTCACTGCTGCTGAAGATGAAAAATCATACAAATGTTTTGAAAATATTTAGAAATATCTAAAAAGATAAACACAAGAAAGCTATGACTCGAAAATTTTACTACTACGTGTATACTGAACAATAATTTATACACACACCACCAAAGCTCAAGTTCTAGAATTTATATACCAGTGCTGTTCTCAATAGACACAAACTGAAAATCACTCATATTGTAATACACATTGGAATAAATTAATTAATAGTTAAATATTTACATTATGGAATCCTATGCAACAGTGGCAATGCATGATCACAACAACAGGCAACCATATAGGCATATTCACAAACAACATAAAATAAAAAAAGCCCAATCCAAAAGTGATTTTACTGTGCCATAACATTTATATAAAATACAAAATACAGGTAAAGTTATCTTTTTGTTAGATACCAGAACAATATTAAACCTTAAGGGGAGTCACTAGAATGGGACCAGGGGGCCTCTGAGTATCTGGCAATTTTCTGTGTCTTTATCTAGAAGCTATGTTTAGAGTGTATTCAGATGCTGAATTTTCTGAAATTTGTCATTTCCTTACAAACCATGCATGTTTTTCGTTGTTTTTTATACATAACAAAAACTAAAAAAGATAGACGAGGGAAGGTAATTGTATTAGCACTTTAATAGCCATGCTTTTCAAGGTGGAAGTGAAAAGTATTAAATACTTGACATTGTGATTACTTCTTAAAAGTAAGGTGAAAATTTGAGGTTAATAAATAAGACATACTTCTTCATATTTAATCCTCAAAGAGGAGGGGTAGAAAGGAGTATTATTTTTTTTTTCTTTAATACAGAATCGTTAAGATAGAAAATAATGAAAACAGACTAGGTTTAAAAAAGAGCACACTGGACTTCCCTGGTGGCACAGTGGGTAAGAATTTGCCTGCCAATGCAGGGAACAGGGGTTCCATCCCTGGTCTGGGAAGATCCCACATGCCGCAGTGCAACTAAGCCCGTGTGCCACAAGTACTGAGCCTGTGCTCTAGAGCCTGCAAGCAACAACTATTGAGCCTGCATGACACAACTATTGAAGCCCATGCACCTAGAGCCCATACTCCACAACAAGAGAAACCACTGCAAGGAGAAGCCCGTGCACCACAACGAAGAGTAAGCCCTGCTTCTCTAGTAACAACTGGAGAAACCCTGTGCAGCAACGAAGACCCAACACAACCAAAAATTTAAAAAATTAAATCTTTTGACTTCTGAGATGACTCACTCACGTGGCTGTAGGTAAGAGGCCTCAGTTCCTTGCCACATGGATCTCTCCTTAGGGCTGCTTGAGTGTCCTCATGACATGGCAGCTGGCTTACCCCAGGATGAGTGATCTAGCAGAAACCAAAGCAGAAGCTGCAATGTCTTTTATAACTTTGGAAGCTGCACTTTGTCATTTCTGCAATTTCTTATTAGTTAAACAGTCAACCCTTTTCAAGTGCGAGGAGCCACACTGGTACATGGAGACTGGGAGATAATTAGGGGATAATTAGGTCCATCTTGGAGGCTGGCTACCAAAGTGGTTGACTAGCCAAAGTCTGAATTTTGTTTTCTTCACTTCTGGAGAGAAAGTGGTCAGTGCACCTCATGGGTGGTCTTTGAGATGTACCAAAGCTACCTCTTGCTCTCACCCCCAGCTGTGTGGCTGACAGGGTCTTGGTGCTCCAGCCGGGTGTCAAGCCTGTGCCTCTGAGGTGGGAGAGCCGAGTTCAGGACATTGGTCTACCAGAGACCTCTGGCACCTTGTAATATCAAATAGCGAAAGCTCTCCCAGAGATATCCGTCTCAACGCTAAGAACCAGCTCCACTCAGAGACCAGCAAGATCCAGTGCTGGACATCCCATGCCAAACAACTAGCAAGACAGGAATGCAGGCCCACCCATTAGCAGAGAGGCTGCCAAAAATCACAATAAGGTCACAGACACCCCAAAACACACCACCAGATGCGGATCTGTCCACCAGAAAGACAAGATCCAGACACACCCACCAGAACACAGGCAGCAGTCCCCTCCATCAGAAAGCCTACACAACCCACTGAACCAAACTTAGCCACTGGGGGCAGACACCAAATACAACGCGAACTACGAATCTGCAGCCTCTGAAAAGGAGACCCCAAACACAGTCCCCAAAGCCAAATGAGAAGACACAGAAACACACAGCAGATGAAGGAGCAAGGTAAAAACCCACCAGACCAAACAAATGTGGAGGAAATAGGCAGTCTACCTGAAGAAGAATTCAGAGTAATGATGATCCCAAATCTTGGAACTGGAATGGAGAATAGACAAGAAACGTTTAACAAGGACCTACAAGAACTAAAGAGCAAACAAACAATGATGAACAACACAATAAATGGAATTAAAAATTCTCTAGAAGGAAACAATAGCAGAATAACTGAGGCAGAAGAATGGATAAATGACCTGGAAGATAAAATAGTGGAAATAACTACTGCAAAGCAAAATAAAGAAAAAAGAATGAAAAGAATTGAGGACAATCTGAGACATCTCTGGGAAAACATTAAACACACCAACATTCGAATATAGGGGTCCCAGAAGCAGAAGAGAAGAAGAAAGACACTGAGAAAATATTTAAAGAGATTTTAGTTGAAAACTTCCCTAATATGGGAAAGGATATTGTTAATCAAGTCCGGGAAGCGCAGGGAGTCCCATACAAGATAAACCCAAGGAGAAACATGCCAAAACATATATTAATCAAACTATCAAATATTAAATACAAAGAAAAAATATTAAAAGCAGCAAGGGAAAAACAACAAATAACATACAAGGCAATCCCCATAAGGTTAACAGCTTAACTTTCAGCAGAAACTCTGCAAGCCAGAAGGGACTGGCAGGACATATTTAAAGTAATGAAAGGGGAAAAGCTACAACCAAGATTACTCGACCCACCAAGGATCTCGTTCAGATTCGACAGAGAAATTAAAACCTTTACAGACAAGCAAAAGCTAAGAGAATTCAGCACCACCAAACCCGCTTTACAACAAATGCTAAAGGAACTTCTCTAGGCAGGAAACACAAGAGAAGGAAAAGACCTACAATAAGAAACCCAAAACAATTAAGAAAATGGTAATAAGAACATACATATCAATAATTACCTTAAATGTAAATGGATTAAATGCTCCAACCAAAAGACATAGACTGGCTGAATGGATCCGAAAACACGACCGGTATGTATGTGGTCTACAAGAGACCCACTTCAGACATAGGGACACATACAGATGGAAAGTGAGGGGATGGAATAAGATATTCCATGCAAATGGAAATCAAAAGAAAGCTAGAGTAGCAATTCTCATATCAGACAAAAAAGACTTTAAAATAAAGACTATTACAGGAGACAAAGAAGGACACTACATAATGATCAAGGGATCAATCCAAGAAGAAGATATAACAATTGTATATATTTATGCACCCAACATAGGAGCACCTCAATACATAAGGCAAATCCTAACAGCCATAAAAGGGGAAATCGACAGTAACAGAATCCTAGTAGGGGACTTTAGCACCCCTCTTTCACCAATGAACAGATCATCCACAATGAAAATAAATAAGGAAACACAAGCTTTAAATGTTACATTAAACAAGATGAACTTAATTGATATTTAGAGGACATTCCATCCAAAAACAACAGAATACACTTTTTCTCAGGTGCTCCTGGAACATTCTCCAGGATAGATCATACCTTGGGTCACAAATCAAGCCTTGGTAAATATAAGAAAATTGAAATCGTATCAAGTATCTTTTCTGACAACAATGCTATCAGACTAGATATCAATTACAGGAAAAAAATCTGTAAAAAATAGAAACACATGGACGCTCAACAATACACTACTTAATAACCAAGACATCACTGAAGAAATCAAAGAGGAAATAAAAAAATACCTAGAAACAAATGACAATGAAAACATGAAGACCCAAAACCTATGGGATGCAGCAAGAGCAGTTCTAAGAGAGAAGTTTATAGCAATACAATCCTACCTCAAGAAACAAGAAATATCTCAAATAAACAAGTTAACCTTACACCTAAAGCAATTAGAGAAAAAAAAAAACAAAAACAAAAACAAAGTCAGCAGAGGAAAGACATCATAAAGATCAGACCAGAAATAAATGAAACAGAAATGAAGGAAACAACAGCAAAGATCAAAAAAACTAAAAGCTGGTTCTTTGAGAAGATAAACAAAATTGATAAACCATTAGCCAGACTCATCAAGAAAAAAAGGGAGACGACTCAAATCAATAGAATTACAAATGAAAAAGGAGAAGTAACAACTGACACTGCAGACATACAAAGGATCATGAGAGATTACTGCAAGCAACTATATGCCAATAAAATGGACAACCTGGAAGAAATGGACAAATTCTTAGAAAAGCACAACCTTCCAAGACTGAACCAGGAAGAAATAGAAACTACAAACAAACCAATCCCAAGTACTGAACTTGAGACTGTGATTAAAAATCTTCCAACAAACAAAAGCCCAGGACCAGATGGCTTCACAGGCAAATTCTATCAAACATTTAGAGAAGAGTTAACACCTATCCTTCTCAAACTCTTCCAAAATATAGCAGAGGGAGGAACTCTCCCAAACTTATTCTATGAGACCACCATCTCCCTGACACCAAAACCAGACAAAGATGTCACAAAGAAAGAAAACTACAGGTCAATATCACTGATGAACATAGCTGCAAAAATCCACTGCACAATACTAGCAAACAGAATCCAACAGCGCCTTAAAAGGATCATACACCATGATCAAGTGGGGTTTATCCCAGGGATGCAAGGATTCTTCAATACATGCAAATCAATGTGATACACCATATTAAAAAACTGAAGGATATAAACCATATGGTCATCTCAATAGATGCAGAAAATGCTTTCGACAATATTAAACACCCATTTATCATAAAAACCCTCCAGAAAGTAGGCATAGAGGGAACTTTCCTCAACATAATAAAGGCCATATATGACAAACCCACAGCCAGCATCGTTCTCAATGGTGAAAAAGTGAAATCATTTCCACCAAGATCAGGAACAAGACAAGGTTGCCCACTCTCACCACTATTATTCCACACACTTTTGGAATTTTTAGCTACAGCAATCAGAGAAGAAAAAGAAATAAAAGGAATCCAAATCGGAAAAGAAGAAGTTAAGCTCTCACTGTTTGCAGATGACATGATACTATACATAGAGAATCCTAAAGATGCTACCAGAAACCTACTAGAGTTAATCAACGAACTGGTAAGGTTGCAGGATACAAAATTAACGTACAGATATCTCTTTCATTCCTATACACTAAAGATGAAAATTCTGAAAGAAAAATTAGGGAAACACTCCCATTTACCACTGCAACACAAAGAATAAAATACCTAGGAATAAACCTACCTAAGGAGACAAAAGACGTTTACTCAACAAACTATAAGACACTGATGAAAGAAATCAAAGATGACACAAACAGATACAGAGATATACCATGTTCTTGGATTGGAAGAATCAACATTGTGAAAATGACTCTACTACCCAACGCAATCTACAGATTCAATGCAATCCCTATCAAACTACCAATGGAATTTTCCAGAGAACTAGAACAAAAATATTTCACAATTTGTATGGAAACACAAAAGACCCCGAACAGCCAAAGCAATCTTGAGAAGAAAAACAGAGCTGGAGGAATCAGGCTCCCTGACTTCAGACAATACTACAAAGCTACAGTAGTCAAGACAGTATGGTACTGGCACAAAAACAGAAATATAGAGCAATGGAACAGGAGAGAAAGCCCAGACGTAAACCCATACACATATGGTCCCCTTATTTTTGATAAAGGAGGCAAGAATATACAATGGAGAAATCACAGCCTCTTCAATAAGTGGTGCTGGGAAAACTGGACAGCTACCGGTAAAAGAATGAAATTAGAATACTCCCTAACACCATACACAAAAATAAACTCAAAATGGATTAGAGACCTAAATATAAGACTGGACACTATAAAACTCTTAGAGGAAAACATAGGAAGAACACTCTTTGACATAAATCACAGCAAGATCTTTTTTGATCCACCTCCTAGAATAATGGAAATAAAAACAAAAATAAACAAGTGGGACCTAATGAAACTTCAAAGCTTTTGCACAGCAAAGGAAACCATAAACAAGACGAAAAGACAACCCTCAGAATGGGAGAAAATATTTGCAAATGAATCAACGGACAAAGGATTAATCTCCAAAATATATAAACAGCTCATTCAGCTCAATATTAAAGAAACAAACACCCCAATCCAAAAATGGGCAGAAGACCTAAATAGACATTTCTCCAAAGAAGACATACAGACGGCCATGAAGCACATGAAAAGATGCTCAACATCACTAATTATTAGAGAAATGCAAATCAAAACTACAATGAGGTATCACCTCACTCCTGTTAGAATGGGCATCATCAGAAAATCTACAAACCACAAATGCTGGAGAGGGTGTGGAGAAAAGGGAAACCTCTTGCACTGTTGGTGGGAATGTAAATTGATACAGCCACTATGGAGAACAATATGGAGGTTCCTTAAAAAACTAAAAATAGAATTACCATATGACCCAGCAATCCCACTACTGGGCATATACCCAGAGAAAACCGTAATTCAAAAAGACACACGCACCCGAATGTTCATTGCAGCACTATTTACAATAGCCAGGTCATGGAAGCAACCTAAATGCCCATCAACAGACGAATGGATAAAGAAGATGTGGTACGTATATACAATGGAATATTACTCAGCCATAAAAAGGAACGAAATTGAGTCATTTGTTGAGACGTGGATGGATCTAGAGACTGTCATACAGAGTGAAGTAAGTCAGAAAGAGAAAAACAAATATCGTATATTAATGCATGCATGTGGAACCTAGAAAAATGGTACAGATGAGCCAGTTTGCAGGGCAGAAGTTGAGACACAGATGTAGAGAATGAACATATGGACACCAAGGGGGGAAAAGTGCGGTGGGGTGGGGATGGTGGTGTGCTGAATTGGGCGATTGGGATTGGCATGTATACACTGATGTGTATAAAAGTGATGCCTAATAAGAACCTGCAGTATAAAAAAACAAACAAAACAACTAAAACTAAACTTTCATTGGGTTATTTGTATGGAAATATGTTAATATAAATGTTTCAGACATTACACGAAATTTCTAAAAATCTTATATTTGTATTTGTATGGAAATATGTATGGAAATATGTTAATATAAATGTTTCAGACATTACATGAAATTTCTAAAAATCTTATATGTTCTGGTATAATGTTATAAGTAATAATCCTAGTTATTACTTTAAAATGTATATCTCAGAAATAACTAATTTTCTTGTCAACTGCATTATTATGAACTTTCATCAAATCTTTAACCGTGGTCATTTTTAAGTCTTTTGTCATTTACAGACAGTTCTGGGTGTACTCTGATGATTTTGCAAATATGTTCCTGTAAAAGGTTTACATCTTCAAGAAATTCATGGAAAAGACTCTGACAAGTACAGGTTTCTGGTAACTGACTGTACTGCTGAACTGAATGAATAAGCATTTTCAGAACTCTAATGAAAAACTGATGAACTCATAAAAGTGCTAACAAAAGATGAAGATGAAAAAAAAAATTAATTACATGGGACTGAGTGAACTGATGAGGATGAGTATAATTTTTGTGACTTTCTGTCTGAATTAAAAAAAAAAAATCCCACAAGGACTCAGAGGCAAAGAATATACAAATCAATTTTCACTGCAAAGTAAAGGAGCTGTTACAGTGGAGGATTACTGGACTGAATGTCAATATTATGACATAGTATGAGTGTGTTTCATGTTTGGTAATTGCAATCACAATTTCACAATTTGTATGGAAACACAAAAGACCCCGAACAGCCAAAGCAATCTTGAGAAGAAAAACAGAGCTGGAGGAATCAGGCTCCCTGACTTCAGACAATACTACAAAGCTACAGTAGTCAAGACAGTACGGTACTGGCACAAAAACAGAAATATAGAGCAATGGAACAGGAGAGAAAGCCCAGACGTAAACCCATACACATATGGTCCCCTTATTTTTGATAAAGGAGGCAAGAATATACAATGGAGAAATCACAGGCTCTTCAATAAGTGGTGCTGGGAAAACTGGACAGCTACCGGTAAAAGAATGAAATTAGAAGACTCCCTAACACCATACACAAAAATAAACTCAAAGTGGATTAAAGACCTAAATGTAAGGCCAGACACTATCAAACTCTTAGAGGAAAACATAGGCAGAATACTCTATGACATCAATCACAGCAAGATCCTTTTTGACTCACCTCCTAGAAAACGGAAATTAAAAAGAAACATAAACAAATGAGACCTAAGGAGACTTAAAAGCTTTTGCACAGCAAAGGAAAACGTAAACAAGACGAAAAGGCCACCCTCAGAAGGGGAGAAAATATTTGCCAATGAAGCAGCTGACAAAGGATTAATCTCCAAACTTTACAAGCAGCCCATGCAGCTCAATATCAAAAAAAAAAAAAAAAAAACAACCCAATCCATAAATGGGCAGAAGACCTAAATAGACATTTCTTCAAAGAAGATATACAGATTGCCAACAAACACATGAAAGAATGCTCAACACCACTGATCATTAGAGAAATGCAACTCGAAATTACAATGAGGTATCACCACACACAGGTAAGAATGGCCATCATCAAAAAAATCTACAACCAATAAATGCTGCAGAGGTGTGGAAAAAAGGGAACCCCCTTGCACCGTTGGTGGGAGTGTAAATTGATACAGCCACTATCGAGAACGGTATTGAGGTTCCTTAAAAAACTAAAAATAGAACTACCATATGACACAACAATCCCACTACTGGGCATATACCTGGAGAAAACGATAATTCAAAAAGAGTCATGTTCCACAATGTTCATTGCAGCTCTATTTTCAATAGCCAGGACATGGAAGCAACCTAAGTGTCCATCAACTGATGAATGGGTAAAAAAGATGTTGCACGTCTTCAATATAAAATGGAATATTCCTCAGCCATAAAAAGAAATGAAATTGAGTTATTTGTAGTGAGATGGATGGACCTAGAGTCTGTCATACACAGTGAAGTAAGTCAGAAAGAGAAAAACAAATACTGTATGCTAACACATATATGTGGAATCTAAAAAGAAAAGGAAAAGAAACCGTTGGGAAGAACCTAGGGACAGGACAGGAATAAAGACGCAGACATAGAGAATGGACTTGAGGACATGGGGAGGGGGAAGGGTAAGCTGGGACGAAGTGAGAGAGTGGCATGGACTTATATATACTACCAAATGTAAAATAGCTAGCTAGTAGGAAACAGCTGCATAGAAGAGGGAGATCAGCTCAGTGCTTTATGACCACTTAGAGGGGTGGGATAGGGAGGGCGGGAGGAAGACGCAACAGGGAGGAGATATGGGGATATATGGATATGTATAGCTGATTCACTTTGTTCTAAAGCAGAGACTAACACACCATTGTAAAGCAATTATAGTCCAATAAAGATGTTAAAATTAAATAAATAAATAAATGAATAATTTATGCCCCCCCCAAATTAAATCTTTTTTAAAAATAAATAAATAAAAAAAGAGCACTCAATGACATGGAACGCTAAACCTAAGTATTTTCAGTACTATAGTAAATGTAAATGGATTAATATCTCCTATTAAAGTGTAATTTTTTATATTATGTGCAACTCAATTTTTTTCACAGTATACAGGTAAAATAAAAGAATTACATTAGAAAGGAGAAAACATTCCATGTATTTAAAAACAATAAAACAATAAGCATATAATAAGCATCTTAGATATATGTAGTCTTTAAGTTCAGAACAATTTGTCATTATTGGAATTAGTATTATTATACCAATTTCTTTAAAACATTTCAATACTTGTTGTATTTGAAAAAGTATTTTAATATTTTTTCTTCTCTCTTTTGTGGTCTAATACATGGTAAGTATTTAGCTGCTAACATAACTTAAAAATATATATATTTTTTACAGCCGAACAAAACTGAATCAAGAAGAAATAGATAACTTGAACATACTGATCACTAAAAGCAAAATAGAGGGCTTCCCTGGTGGCGCGGTGGTTGAGAATCTGCCTGCCAATGCAGGGGACACGGGTTCGAGCCCTGGTCTAGGAAGATCCCACATGCCGCGGAGCAACTGGGCCCGTGAGCCACAACTACTGAGCCTGAGCGTCTGGAGCCCGTGCTCCACAACAAGAGAGGCCACGATAGTGAGAGGCCCATGCACCGTGATGAAGAGTGGCCCCCGCTCGCTGCAACTAGAGAAAGCCCTCGCACAGAAATGAAGACCCAACACAGCCAAAATAAATAAATAAATAAATAGAATTTTTTAAAAAATAGAATCTGTAATTTAAAAAAACTCCCTACCAACAGAAGTCCAGGATCAGATGGTTTCACAGGCAAATTCTACCAAATATAAAAAGCAGAACTTACACAGATTCTTCTCAAACTCTTCGAAAAGATTGAAGAGTAAGGAATACTTCCAAAGACATTCTATGAAGCCACTATCACGCTGATATCAAAAACAGATGGGGAGGGGGGACTTCCCTGGTGGCACAGTGGTTAAGAATCTGTCTGCCACTGCAGGGGACATAGGTTCGAGACCTGGTCTGGAAAGATCCCACATGCCATGGAGCAACTAAGCCTGTGTGCCACAACTACTGAGCCTGCGCTCTACAGCCCACGAGCCACAACTACTGAGCCTGATAGCCACAACTGCTGAAGCCCACGCACCTAGAGCCCATGATGTGCAACAAAAGAAGCCACCACAATGAACAGCCTGCACACCACAACGAAGAGTAGCCCCCGCTCACCGCAACTAGAGAGAGCCCGAGCACAGCAACGAATGCCCAATGCATCCAAAAATAAATAAAGAAAGAAATTTACTTAAAAAAAAAAAAAAAAAAACAAATAAAACAGATGGGGACTTTTCTGGTGGTCCAGCAGTTAAGATTTCGCTTTCCAGTGCAGGGGGTGCGGGTTCAAGCCCTGGTTTTGGAGCTAAGATCCCACATGCCTCACAAACAAGAAACCAAAACATAAAACAGAAGCAATATTGGAACAAATTCAATAAAGACTTTAAAAAAAAAACACAGAAAAAGACACTACCAAAAAAGAAAACTGCAGGCCAATATCGTTGATAAATATAGATGCAAAAATTCTCAACTGAATATTAGAAAACCGAATCCGACAACACATAAGAGGATCATACACCATGACCAAATTTGATTCACCCCAGTTTCACAAAGCTGTTTCAAACATATGCAAATCAATCAACATGATACACCCCATCGACAAAGGAAAAACAAGAAACAAACGATCATCTCAATAGATGGCGAAAAAGCATTTGAAAAGCTGCAACATCCATTCATGGTAAAAACACTTACCAACGTGGGTACAGAGGAAATATATCTCAACATACTAAAAGCTATTTATGACAAACCCACAGCCAATATAATACTCAACGTTCATAAGCTGAAAGCCTTCCCGCTAAAATCTGGAACAAGACAAGGATGCCCACTCTCACGTCTTCTCTTCAACATAGTATTGGAAGTCCTAGCCACAACAATCAGGCAAGAAAAAGAAATAAAATCTAACCAAGTTGGAAGGGAAGAGGTAAAGTTGTCATTATATGCAGATGACATGATAATATATATAAAGGAAACCCTAAAAATTCCACACAAACACTACTAGAACTGATAAACAAATTCAGCAAAGTAGCAGGATACAAGATTAACATATATAAATTGGTTGCATTTCCTGGTTTTTCTTTCTTTTTTTTTTAAATTTATTTTGGCTGCATTGGGTCTTCATTGCTGTGCACGGGCTTTCTCTAGTTGTGGCCAGTGGGGACTAGACTTTCTTGTGGTGTGCAGGCTTCTCATTGCAGTGGCTTCTCTTGTTGTGGAGCACGGGCTCTAGGCATGCAGGCTTAAGTTGTGGCACATGGGCTCAGTATTTGTGGCTCACTGGCTCTAGAGTGCAGGCCAAGTAGTTGTGGCACACAGGTTTAGTTGCTCCACGGCATGTGAGATCTTCCTGCATCAGGGCTCAAACCCGTGTCCCCTGTATTGGCAGGCGGATTCTGAACCACGGAGCCACCAGGGAAGTCCCTGGTTGCATTTCTTTACACTAACAATGAAATATCAGAAAGGAAATGTAAACAAGCAATCCTTTTTTTAATGGCATCAAAAAAATTAAATGCTTAGGAATAAACCTCACCAAGGAGGTGAAAGACTTATATACTGAGAACTACAAAACATTAGTAAAGGAAGCTGAAGATGATTCAAAGAAATGGAAAGACATCCCACGCTCTTAGATGGGAGGAATTAATACTGTTAAAATGGCTACACTACCCAAAGCAATCTACAGATTTAATGTGATCCCTATCAAATTACCCATGACATTTTCCCCAGAACTAGAACAAATAATCCTAAAATGTATCCGGAACCATAAAAAGTCAGAAATGTGAACACAATCCCCAGGAAAAAGAACAAAGCAGGAGGCATAACCCTCCTAAACTTCAGAAAATACTACAAAGTTACAGTAATCAAAGCCGCATTGTATTGGCACAGAAAGAGATACATGGATCAATGGAATAGAATAGAGAGCTAAGAAATAAACCCACACACCTATGGGCAATTAACCTTTGACAAAGGAGGCAAGAATATACAATGGGGAAAAGACAGTCTCCTCAGCAAGTGGTGTTTTGAAAGTTGGAGAGCCGTATGCAAATCAGTGAAGTCAGAACATACCCTCACACCATACACAAAAATAAACTCAAAACGGCGTATATGCTTAAATATAAGATAGGACACCTTATAACTCCTAGAAGAGAGCATAAGCAAAACATTCTCTGACATAAGTCATACCAAAATTTTCCTAGGTAGTTCTCCCTAGGCAGTACAAATACAGTAAGTCACCTACATACGAACCTTCAAGTTGCAAACTTTCAAAGATGCAAACGTCCATTCGCGTGTCCAATCATGTAAGTTAGTTCACGTGTCTGGCATACATTGTCACGTGCGTGCTTCCTCTCTATGTGGTTGTGCTTTTGTGTACTTTACAGTACTGTATGGAGTACAGTAGTACAGTACATTTATTTCAAGCCCAAGATGTCTGGAAGCAAGCGTAAAAGCAGAGGTGATGTAGCTGGTACTGTTAAGAAGCGCCGAGCGATAATGACGGAAACAAAAGTGAAAGTAATTGAGAGAGTGGAGCGAGGCAAAAAGACGTTAGACATCGCTCATTCTTACAACATGAATCATTCAATCATTGGCACGAATCTAAAGAACAAGGACAAGATCATGGAACATGTGAAGTCTGCTGTGCCGACAATGTTGACACAATATCCAAGAAGCATGGAAAAGTGATGGAGGAGATGGAGAAACTTCTCAGTGTGCGGATGCAGGATCAACATCAGCGCTGAGTCCTGCTCAACTTAACGCTGATTCAAGAGAAAGCTAAAAGCCTTTATGAAGACTTGAAGAAGAAACACGGCAAAGAATCAGAGGGCACATCTTTTAATGCCAGCCATGGCTGGTTTCATCGGTTCAAGGCTAGAGCCAGCCTTCACAATGTAAAAGTAAGTGGAGAGACAGCAAGTGCAGATAGGGTAGCTGTCCAGGAACTTCCAGAAACACTTTGAGAAATTATTGATGATGGTGTGTATTTACCCAACCAGGTTTTTAATGTGGATGAGACACAACTGTACTGGAAGAGGATGCCAGACCGAAGTTACGTCAGTGAGGAGGAAAAGTTGATGCCGGGCTGTAAAGCAGCAAAGGATAGGCTAACTGTTGTTTGGTGGCAATGCTTCCGGTGAATTGAAGCTGAAACCTCTCTTAGTTTATCATTCACAGAACCCAAGAACCCTTAAAACCATAGCCAAGGGCTCTCTTCCTGTTGTGTGGAAGCGTAACCCCAAATCCCGGATTACACAGGCCACGTTCCAGGACTGGTTTTGCCACCACTTTATCCCAGATGTAGAGAAATATTGCTTGGAGAAAGACGTTCCAGCAAAACATTCTTTTGCTGCTCGACTATGCTCTGGGCCACCCCCCATTCATGGATGACTTTCATCCCAACGTCAAAGTACTGCATCTGTCACCAAATACTATGTTGCTCATCCAACCTATGGACCAGGGCGTTATAGCGACTTTCAAGAAATATTATTTATGTCACACTATTTGTCAGGCAGTAAAGGTAAGTGACAAATCAGGAACAACCTAGGGACAACTTTGGGAGGACTATAACATCTACAAGACCATAAAAAACATTGACTTTGCATGGTGTGAGGGTATGGCGGTCACGCTGAATGGGGTTTGGAAGAACCTTTGCCCACAGTTTGTTCATGATTTTTGTGGATTTGAGAAGGTAGATCAGAAGTCCGAAGAGGTCTTCAGCAACGTAGTGACCCTCAGCGAGAAGCTGGAGCTAGATCTGCAAGAGGACGATTTCGCTGAACTCCTTGCTGTGCAACATGAGGAGCTTACTGATGGAATTGGAGGCCCAGAGAAAGGATGAAGAGGGACAGGAGGAAGAAAAAGTAACTGAAGAACTGAAGAGATTCACGACACAGAAAATGGCAAGGGAATCTTCGTTACTTGAGGAAGCACTGTTAGTTTTTGAGGCACAGGACCCGAACCTAGAATGGGACCCAAAGGTGGCAGCAGCCATTCAGATTGCAATCCAGTGTTACCTTGTCATCTAAGATGAGAAAAACAGAGCTACTACCCAGACATCAATGGATCATTCTTTCAAGAGGGTAGATAGAATTAAATCCAGCAAGGAACCAGAACCTTTGCCATCAACGTCAGGTAGGAGTGAAATTGCAGCTTGCCCTCTGTCTCCTACTGCTGATAATCCTTCACCCCTACCATCTCCCACCTCCCCTCCCTCCTCCAATCAGTAACTCTGCTCGCCTGTTCCCTCGATGCCAGCCCGAGTATCCCAGCTGTTGTACTGTATTACTGTACTTTTCAAGTTACTGTACTGTAAGATTAAACATGCTTTCTTTGTTTTTGTGCTTGTTTTTTATGTATTGTTTGCGTGAAAAGTATTATAAACCTATTACGGTACAATACCATATAGCCGACTGTGTAAGTTGGGTACCTAGGCGAACTTTGTTGGACTTACAAACAAATTGAACTTACAAACGCACTCTTGGAACAGAACTTGTTCATATGTAGGGGACTTACTGTAAAAGCAAAAAAGAAACAGGAACTAATCAAACTTATAAGCTTTTGCACAGCAAAGGAAACCATAATCAAAATGAAAATACAACCTATGGACTGGGAGAAAATATTAGCAAATGATGAGACTGACAAGGGTTTAATTTCCAAACTATACAAACAGCTCATACAACTCAATAACAAAATAACAAATAACTCAATGGAAAAATGGGTAGAAGACCTAAATAAACATTTCTCCAAAGAAGACATACTGAGAGCCAATAGGCACATGAAAAGATGCTCATCATCACTAATTATTAGATAAATGCAAATCCAAATTACAATGAGGTATCACTTCACACTGATCAGAATGGCCATCATTAAAAAAAATCTACAATTAACAAATGCTGGAGGGGGTATGGAGAAAAGGGAACCCTTCTACACTGTCGGTGACCATGTAAGTTGGTGCAGCCACTATGGAAAACAGTATGGAGGTTCCTCAAAAAAACTATAAAGAGAGTTGCCATATGATCTAGCAATCCCACTTGTGGACATATATCTAGACAAAACTATAATTCAAAAAGATACATGAAACCCTATGTTCATAGCAGCACTATTTATAACAGCCAGGACATGGAAACAACCTAAATGTTCATTGAAAAATGAGTGTATAAAGAAGGTGTGGTATACGTATACAAAAGATATTACTCAGACATAAAAAAGAATGAAATAATGCCATTTGCAGCAACATGGATGGACCTAGAGATAATGATACTAAGTGAAGTAAGTCAGAGAGAGAAAGACAAATACCATATAATATCACTTATATGTGGAATCGAAAACAGGACACAAATGAGCATGTCAGCGAAACAGAAACAAACACACAGATATAGAAAAGAGAGTTGTGGTTGCCAAGGAGAGAGTGAAGGCAAGATTGGGAGTTTTGGAATAGCAGAAGCAAACTATTCTACATAGGATGGACAACCCACCAAGACCTACTGTATAGCACAGGAAACTATATTCAATATCCTGTGATAAACCATAATGGAAAAGAATAGATATATAGATATATAGATATAGATATATAGATATAGATAGATAGATATATAGATAGATATATATAAAACTGAGTCACGTTGCTGCACAGCAGAAATTAATACAACAATGTATAAAGGCTGCAGAGGGTGTGGAGAAAAGTGAACCCTCCTGAACTGTCGGTGGGAATGTAAACTGATACAGCCACTATGGAGAACAGTAGGGAGATTCCTTAAAAGCTAAAAAATAGAACTACCATATGACCCAGCAATCCCACTACTGGGCATATACCCGGAGAAAACCATAATTCAAAAAGATACATGTACCACAATGTTCACTGTAGCACTATTTACAATAGCCAGGACATAGAAGCAACCTAAGTGTCCATCGACAGATTAATATATAAAGAAGATGTGGCACATCTATACAATGGAGTATTACTCAGCCATAAAAAGGAACAAAATTGAGTTATTTGCAGTGAGGTGGTTGGACCTAGAGTCTGTCATACAGAGTGAAGTAAGTCAGAAAGAGAAAAACAAATACCGTACGCTAACACATATATATGGAATCTAGAAAAATGGTACTGACGAACCTAGTGACAGGGCAGGAATAAAGACACAGATGTAGAGAACGGACTTAAGGACACAGGGGTCAAGGGGAGACAGGGACGTAGTGAGAGAGTAGCACTGACATATATAGAGTACGAAATGTAAAACAGCTAGTGGTAAGCTGCCGCATAGCACAGGGAGATCAGCTCGGTGCTTTATGTCCCCCAGAGGGGTGGGATAGGGAGTGTGGGAGGGAGCCTCAAGGGGGGGGGGTATGGGGAATATATGTATACATATAGCTGATTCACTTTGTTGTAAAGCAGAAACTAATACGGTGTTATAAAGTAAGTATACTCCAATAAACATGTATTTAAAAAACCCACAACATTGTAAATCACCTACACTTGAAAATATTTCTTAAGTGCAAACAATTTTCTGAATGTAAGTTTTACTGTGTGTGTGTGTACCACAGGTTCAATATATATGAATTATGTCAAATTGATTACATTGCTTTTCAAAATAAAGAATTTTTGATATTTTACATCAGCCTCATGTTATAAATGCAGAAAAACTATATTATTTTTTTCTAAAGTTCAGAAATAGCCATTTTGCTCATTCGGTATGCTATAAACCATTAACTATTAAAAAGGGATTCGTGACCTCTTCCTTCCAAAGAAATATTTCTCCACTCACACAAGTTTAATAGAATGTTCCACCATGAACTGACTTCCCACCTTAGAGACATGAGATTTGCATCCTGAAATCTCTTTCTTGCAAAAATGTCCAATTATCATCCTAGCATTACAGAAAAGAAATGCTTTTTTCCAGATCTCAAATTCCATACAACTTTAGTCAAGACATCATGTATGTTTTTTTTTTCACACACACACAGACTGTATTTTATTTTTACAAGAGATAAATCAACTGACACCAAGCACTGCAAATGGATGACCACAACAAAAGCAACAATGATTGCAATTACCAAACACGAAACACACTCATACTATGTCATAGTATTGACATTCAGTCCAGTAATCCTCCACTGTAACAGCTCCTTTACTTTGCAGTGAAAGACATCATGCATTTTTAAATAATCAGCACTCACCTGAGGTCTTTAAAAATCAACATAAACATAATTTTGTGTTCTCTTTCATTTACTCTGGTTCTAAGTGGTCATTTCTAAACGAAAGTATTTAAGTATGTTAACGTCATCTTATAACATCATATTTCAAATGACTACCGTGTCTCCAAAGATGAAATATGAGGAACTCACAACTAGGCTCTCCAAAGTTTTGCTCTCTGAATGTGTATGACCCTTCTGCTGAACTCCACACTGTTCATTATTCTCTGAGAATATTCTTTTTCTTGTATGGCCATCTCACATGCTCTTTCATTTCATGAAGTTTTTTCCTACAATGTTATGCCTAGTTTATTTCTGAGAATATGCATTATTTCAGAATGATATTTATAGACACAAAGACTTCTCTATAATTCCCTGAGAGTTTCAAGAACTCCTTCTTTTTTTTTTTTTTTTAATACCTAGATTCTGAAGCTCTCCACAAAGCATTACTAAACTTGCATTTACATAAGTATCTACATATTAATCACATTAATGCATTCACAATTGCATTATGATTTATTGCTAATTTTGGAGCTGTCTTATTTACCACCCTCTTGGAAATCACTTTAATATTTGCACTTAGGACTTGAAAGAGAATGGATAAATAAAAACCTGAAAAATATGCAAATACAATTTATATATTTCTCATAAAATTAGGTGATTATCTAACCTTTATCCAGAAAAAAAGAAGAGCCCAGATACTCTGCAGGCATGATCCTCGAGAATGTGTGGTCTTCCAGCAGGAAAACATGCAGTAATCCATGTGGCAGAGTTTACCTGTGACCAGCTGGGTTTAGTGACCTATGCATTCCTTACATGCAACATATCAGGAGTGGAAAAAGGGAATTTGCCCGTTGTGGCAGTAAGTATAATGAAGATTTGTAGCAGGTCATGCTCATATGTTCAACACAGGTACAATCAAAAGTTTGCTCAATTCTGGTAGATCTAAGTCTGTATCTGTTACCTTGTCTTTAACGAGGAAATGTCAGAACTGACTTACCAAAAAAAAAAGTGTTTTGTTTGTTTGTTTGTTTTAATTAGAGTCACGGTGAGTAAGGCAGAGTTCAGAACAGCTAATGTGAATTAGTGATTCTCTCATCAGGAAATACAGTTTCTACTTCCCTGTTTATTCTCCACATCCTGTAGTAAGTAAAGTTTCAAGAAAGATAAATCTACAGCGTGAAAAGAAAAGAAAACTTACATGTGTTGATAAGGTCATTTTGACAGGTTTTACCACGTATGTCAGTGTTTCTGGGGATGGACACAAGCCAGAGCTCCCTACTCTGACATTTTCACTGATGTAATTCCCCTTGATCCTCAATTTGAAAGTGGATAAAAATGTTTTCTATGCTTTCTTCTTTAAGAAATTAAATAAAGAATGCTTTCTAGACATGATCCTCTAATGATTTGCAGTCAGTGGTCATCAACAGAGGAAAAGCACAGAATCTCATCCCCACAGAAGGGTGACATTCAGTCAGGTAAGAAAATTCTCCCCGAAATCAGAGCTTCATCTTTAACATGCAATCAAAGGCTTTCACAGGTTCTTCATCACTCTGCACTCAGCCCTACCATATGGGATTGGCTCTGAGAATCTCACATCAGATGACTGACAAACATGTCATAGTACACTGATCTGGTACCAGATCCTGCCTCTCTTAATGATCTCCCACAGGGACACTGGAATATTCTAGGATATTTCCTGGAGCCCTCTATTCTACACAGGTACACTTCCAAGTAGAAACAGAAGCTTGGATTCTCACTGGGACCCCTGCTCTGTCCAAGCAACCTCTCTAGAAATATGATGTTCTAATCTCTCCTGATTAGAACATTTCAAGGTCTCTCCCTGTGCTAATTTAGTAAAGGTAAAAGAGAAACAAGAAAGAGCAAACTATGCAGGGAGCAATATATAAGATTCCTTTACTTAACGTATTTATCTGATATACCCAAATACTGAGAAATATAGATTCATTTCATAATGTTCAAGAAAAGAGGAGGAGGAACCTCCATGCCAACAGTATATATAAAATGGAATCAATATTGCATAAGCTCCAGCTTAAGCTTAGCTACGAGGTACTAACCCTTCTCATAAAGAAGCAATAGTTCTCCATCATTTGAAGCACACTGAGGACTCAGACAGCTGGACACTGAAGGTGTAGCCTCCTCACTCGAATTCTGTACCTGCATCACAGAGCAGTGAAATATTCCCAAAGAATTATTAAGGATGAAGGGGGGAGGCAAAATAAAAAAAGATGAATCCATAGTCTGTCCTACCGTCTGTTCTGTTGGATATTACCACCATCTTGGCCCAATATGACCTTCCCACTTTTCTCTGGGTCTCCCTACTTTCCACCTCCATCCTCTCATTATATCTTACCTACACTTGGGAACGACTCTAGTTTTTCCACTTATCTTTATCAACAAGTAATCCAAATAGCAACTGTGTATATAACTCCTTAGAAACCTCAGGTCTGACTCAGTAATAATACATGACCTTTGAAGTCCAAAGTTTTCCTAATTCCCTTTATTATTTTTTTTTTCTAATTTCCATGTACTTACACTCTTAAGACCTCCACTGTTCTCAGGTTCGTCTTCCCTGCAAAATCTGTCAACCTAGACATAGACTTAAGTACCACCCTCTAATTATCTCCTAGGGAATCCAGTTTTTAAAAAAGCCTCAGCAAGCCTTATGGACTTTATTAAAGACTCTTTAAGATAACCCATGGGAGATAGCAGCACACCCACAGATATCTATCTAATACACCCTCAGAGTAATTTTTTTTTTCTCTTTTATAAAGTCTCTTCTGGCCAATGAAGACTCTCAGCTCTTCTTCTTCAACATATGCAGTGTCTCACCCTTCTGATTACTCTCTGCTCTATCCCAGGTCCACTCCCTTCCCTGATATTACATTCTTTCCCAATTTTGTATGTTGGTAAAATCAAATAACATAAAATATAACATGTTAGTTATTATAAAGTGCACCGTTCAGTGATACTAAATGCATTCATATTATTGGGCGATCAACATCACCATTTATCTTTCTAATTCTTTTCTACGTTTTAAAACTGTAACTCTATATCCTTTAAATATAACTTTCCTTTTTGTTCCATAACCACCTGAAAAGCGTCATTACCCTCCCAATTTCTATGGTTTTGACTACACTAAGTACCCCCATATAATTGAAATAAGTAGTTGTATTGTTATGACTCACTAAAAGTCACAAAAATGGCATTTTTGGTAGCTAAATTTCCTCAAGATTCATCCATGTTGTAACATATTCCTAGATCTTTTCCTTTTTAACACTGAATACTATTGTATTATATGGGTATACCACACTTTGTTTATCCAGGAACTAGTGGATGAACACTGAGGTTGCTTTCATATTTTAGCTACTGTGATTATTACTGCTCTAAACACTGGAGTACAAATATTTCTTTAAGACCCTGATTTCAATGCCTTTGGGTATACATCATAGTAAAATTCCTGGATCATGTAGTAATTCTATTTTTCAATATCTGAAAAATTGCCATACTCTTTTGCAAAGCAGCTGTATCATTCTGCATTCCCTCTGACATAGCACAATGGTTCCAACTCCCTCACATCCTCACCAATAGTTGTTTTCTGCTTGTGTATGTGTGTGTGTGCTTGTGTGTATATGCATGGACACAAACATATAAACATGCATTTAGTGATATGGAGCATCTATTCAAGTGCTTAGTCATTTGTACATCTTTTTGAAGAACCATCTATTCAAGTCTTTTATCCATTTTTGAATCAGGGTGTTTGTTTTTGTTCAGTTGCAGGAGTTCTCTGTATGTTCTGAATAGAAATCTCTTGTCAGATAGATGGCTCTGAAATATTTTCTCCCATCTTGTGGGTTGCCATTTTATTCTGTTTACATTTCTTTGATACACATTTTTTTTTAACTTATGTACTGCAAATTGTTTATTTTTTTGTTAGCTGTACCTTTGTTGTTCCTTCACTTCATATGGAGGAAAACACTGCCAAATCCAATATCATGAAGCTCTTGTCCTGTATCTTCTTCTAAGACGTTTTATATTATTAGGTCTTATATTTAGTTTCTTGATACGTTTTCATTAATTTTTACATATGATGTTAGGTAAGGGTCCATCTTCCTTCTTTTGCATGTTGCCCACAAGACTTCTCAGCACCATGTGTTGAAAATACTATCCTTTCTACTTTGAAAAGTCTTGGCAACTTGTCAAAAATCATTTGGCCATATATCAGGGTTTATTTCTGGGTGTTGTATTCTATTCTATTCTATTGGTCTTGAATAAGGGAGAAAATAGTATAACCTATCCAGGTTGATGAAGAACATAAAGAAAGACCAGGACTGAGAATGAAGAGGGCAATATAAAACAGCAGGGAGTAAAAGACAGTGTGAGAGAAGATCTTGTATTTGCGAGTTCATGGAAATAGGATCATGCTAAAACCACTAAACGCCTGACTTTGAACAATACGTTAAATGTGCCAGCAAGAAACATAACACTTACCCATCTCTGGGAAATATAGTATGGGCATAAAGATAAACTACACACAGATATATTAAAAAGGGAAGGGTTTTCATGGTGTGAGAATATTGTGGCATTTGAAATACAATTTACTTCTGTTCTACCATTGTCTCTAAAATTTATCAAAGTGTATATACAAGCAATTCCAATTCTGGTAATGTGCTTGGCAGGTTTATATATGAACTTCAGTAGAGCAGTAAATGTACATTCATAGTAGGACTGTTCCCTAAACCAAAAAACAAAACACAAAAACTGCAAAGACTAGAGTTCACTTTGTCAACACACATACAGATGCAATGATGGTTAAAGGTCCGAAAACAGAAGGTGAGCATGGGTGCAAGAGGTTAATCCCCAGGCTGGGGTGGGGTGCAGAGTTTGAGGGTAACACAAGTAGAAAAGGCTTTTGTCCTATCCTTGATTTTTGAGGTATGGAAATTCACAGGTCACTACCTTCATTTCAAACTGAATGAATGCACTATTCAATTTTTTTAAACAGGCGAAGTAAACATGAGTGATAATAAATTTCAAACTGTCGCTAATCAAATAAGATACTAAGAAAACTTAAATAATATGATTTCAGAATGAAGTAGAGAGATTGTCCAACATGGTAGCATTCAAAGACCCAGAGCTTGATGCCTCTCATGGGCACACCAAAGTCACAACTGTTTACAGAACAGCAATTGATGAAAAAGGCCGGGACCTACCATAAAAGATGTTTTACAGTTAAAGATATAAGGAAGGCACCTCGACAAGACAGAAAGGAAGGGCAAAATCTCAATAGAGTCAAGACCCATACCACCAAGTGGGTGGCCCACAAATGGGAGAATAATTACAATTTCAGAGGTGCTCCCAGGTAGCAAGGGGTATGAAGCCAACATCAGGCTCCCAAGCCCAGGGATCCTGTTGTGGAAAGAAGAGTTCCTAGAAAGTTGGGCTTTGAAGACAAGTAGTGCTTATTTTCCAGAGAGCCAGAGGGTTGTGGGAAATAGAGATTCCACTCTTAAAAGATGCTCACAAAATCCCACATGATCTGAGAATCAGAACAGAAGCAGTCATTTGAAAGGATCCCGGGTCACACCTACCTCCTGATCTTGGAGAGTCTCCCAGAGAGGCAAGAGGCAACTACAGCACAGCCTCAGGGACAGAGACACTGGCAGCAGCCATTCGTGGGAGCTCCTTCTACCTCGTGGACGCTGGTACCAGCAAGCATAATTTCAGAATCCTCCCTGTAGCTTATCGGCCTCAGGACCGAGCCCCACCCATTTCCACCAGACTACAGACACAAGTACTAGGATGTTGCAGGCCAAGCAACTAACTGAGCAGGGGCATAGCCCCATCCACCAGCAAACAGGCTGCCTTCAGGTCCTGTCAGTGCACAGCTGCCCCTGGACATGGGTCCAGCCACCAAAAGCCCCAGGACCAGCCTCCACACCTCAGTGGACAGGCACCAGCCCCAGAGTCCCTGGCCCCTCTGACAAGTGAGCCTGCTCTGTCCTTGGAGTCAGCCTCACCATCGGCAGGTGGTAACTGCACAGGGACTGGATGGAGCTTGGACCTACCCAACAGCAAACCTGCTTTAGCAGTGGGATCAGCCTCATACACCAACAGGCACACACCAGCTCCAGGAATACCACAGCCCAGCAGCCTGTGTAACCAGGCCACTTAATTGCAGGCCAGAAGCAGCCATGGACTCAGCTGGGTCCTGACCCTGCCCATCAGAATGCCAACACAAGATTAGGGATACCCCCGGCCCTGCAGAGAGCTGTGTCAGGAACAGTGATCCAACACCAACTCTGTGGCTCCTGGGCCCTGCAGCCAGAACGCAGAACCTGTCTCTTCCTCCCAGTAGCCAGCATAGCCCCAAAACCAGTGACTGGGCACTAGCCCTGATATCACCTGGACTGCAATCCTACCCATAAGTGAACCAGCACCAGATTTGGTGTCCCCCAGAGTTGTGCAGCCAGCTGCCTTATGATTTAGTCTCACCAAGCAGCACAGACAGCCTCCATACAAGGCAGAGCCTGGCAAACAAGCAGTCTGGGGGCAGCCAAGCCTACCAGGCTACCCACAGTAGTCAGCCCACCACAGCAGAAGAGCCCAAGCAGCCCACATAGGGGGTACACCTAGAATATATAGCTCTAGTGACCAGGGGAGAGGGGGCTGCTGGGACCCATGGGACAGCTCCTACAAAAGGCCACTTCCCCAAGGTCAGGAAATGTAACGAACCTACTGCACACATAGCAATAAAAACAGGATGTTAAGAAAAATGAGGTGACACAGAAACACAATCCAAATGAAGGACCAAGATAAGAATTCAGAAGAAGATCTAAGTGAGGTGGAGATAGCCAGTCTCCTCAACAAAGGGTTCAAGGTAATGACTGTAAAGATGATCAAAGAACTCAGGAGAAGAATGGACGACCAGAGCAAGAAGTTAGAAATTTTTTTAAAAAGAGTTAGACCATTAAAGAACAACAAAACAGAGATGAGGAATACAATAACTGAAATGAAAAGTACGTTAAAGGAAACTACTGTAGACTAAACGATACAGAGGAATGAATCAGAAAACTGAAGGACAGAGTACTGGCAATCACTGAAGATGAACGGTAAAACAATAGATTAAAATGAAATGAGGAAAGTTGAACAGACTTGTGAAACAACATCAAGTCTACTAATATTTGCATTATACTGGTCCCAGAAGCAAAAAGGAAAGACAAAGCAGTGTAGAACATACCTGAAGACATAAGAGTTGAAAACTTCCCTAACCTGGGAAAGAAAACAGACATCCAAGTCCAGTAAACACAGTAAGGCCAAAACAGGATCAACCCAAAGAGGACCACACCAAGACTCATTGTAATTAAAATGGAAAAAAAAAATAAAGATAAAAAGACACTATTAAAAGGAGCAAAGGAAAAGCAACAAGTTACAAACATGGGAAATTGCATAAAGTTATCTGCTGACTTTTCAGGATAACCTCTGCATGCCAGAAGGGAGTGGCATGGTATATTTAAAGTCATGAAAGGGAAAAGCCTATAAGCAAAAATACTCTACCCAGCAAGGCTCTCCTTCAGATTTGATGGTGAGATCTAAAGTTTTACAGAGAACCAAAACTAAAAGAGCTCAGCATCGCCAAACCAGCTTTATGAGAAATCTTAAAGGGGCTTTTCTAAGTGAAAAAGAAAAGGTCACGATTGAAATATAAAAATTAGGAAAGGAAACTTACTAAAGGAAAAACCTCATTGGTTAAGGCAAATATTCAACAAAGGTAGTAAATCAACCATGGACACAGCTAATAGGAAGGATGGGAAAAAAAAAAACAGTAATAAAATCATCTATATTCACAATAAGAAGTTAAGGGACACACAAAACAAGTAGATGTAAAATATAAGGTCAAATTCAGTAACTGTGGGGGAGCAGAGTAACAATGCAGGGTTTTCAGTGTCCATGTGAAATTAAGAGCTCAGCAACTTAAATAATCACACACACACACACACTCACACACACACACACACACATAAACAAAACTGAAAGAAATCCAAACATAATATTAAAGATAGTCCTCACATCACAGATGAAGGGAATAAAAGGGGAAGAAAGGAACACTGAAGAAATTAAAGAGGGATTCTAAAAATACCCAAGACAAATGAAAATGAACACACAATGATCCAAAATCTATGGGACACAGCCAACGCAGTTCACAGGGGGAAGTTATAGTGATACAAGCTTATTCTTAGGAATCAAGAAAAATATCAAATAAACAACCTAACATTACACCTGAAGGAATTAGAAAAAGAAGAAAAAACAAAACTCAAAGCTGTCAGAAAGAAAAATTAAGAAAACTATACCATATGCAATGACATCAAAAAGAATAAGATACCTAGGAATAAACACACCTAAGCAGGTAAAAGACATGTGCTCAGAAATCTATCAGCCATTGGTGAAAGAAGTTGAAGACAACACAAAAAGATGGAAAAATATAGCATGTGCATCGACTGGAAGAATTAATACTGTTAAAATAACCATACTACCAAAGACAATCTACAGATTTAATGCAATCCCTATCAGAATACCAAAGCATTTTCACAGAACTTGAAAAAGTAATTTTAAAATTTGTATAGAAACACAAAGACCCCAAATAGCCAAACAATCTTGAGAAAGAACACAGCTGGAGGCATCACGCACCTTGACTTCAGACTATACTGCAAAGCGACAGTAATCAAAGAGAAAGGTACCAGAGCAAAAACAGACACAAAGATCACTGGAATAGAATAGAGATCCCAGAAATAAGCCCACACACTTATATTTAATTGATTTATGACAAAGCAGGCAATATGGAGAAAAAACTGTCTCTTCAATAAGTGGTACTGGGAAAACTGGTCAGCTACATGGAAAAGAATAAAATTAGATTATTTTAGCACACCATATATAAAATAAATGCAAAACTGAATAAAGACCTAAATGTAGGACCAGAAACCATAAAACCCCTAGAGGAAAATATAGAACATTCTTCAACATAAATGATAGCAACAGTTTTAGGTTCAGTCTACTAAGGCAAATGAAACAAAAGCAAAAATAAACAAATGGGACTTCACTAAACTTAAAAGATTTTGCACAGCAAAGGAAACCAAAGACAAAATGAAAAGACAACCTGCTGAGGGAGAGACAATATTTGCACATGATAAGAGGTTAACATTCAAAAAAGATGACCAAGCAAGGGTTCATACCTAAACTACAGAAACAGCACATACAACTCAATATCAAAAAAACACCCAAAATCTTTTTTTAAAAAAATGAGAAGCCCCAAATAGACATTTTTTTCCAAGGAAAAACTACATATAGACAGCCAGAACTCACAAAGATGCTAAACATAACTAATCGGCAGTAAAATGCAAATCAAAACTATGAGATATATCACCTCAGTCTTGTCAGAATGGCTGTCATCCAAAAGATCACAAATAACAAAGGTTAGTGAGGATGTGGAGAAAGGGAAACTCTTGTACACTCTTGATGTGAATGTGAAGTAGTGCAGCTACTGTGGAGAGCAGAATGGAGGTTCCACAAAAAACTAAAAATAGAACTACCATAATATCCAGCAATTTCACTGTTGGGTATATCAGAAGAAAACAAAAACACTATTTCAAAAAAAAAAATAACTGCACACCAATGTTCATAACAGTGTTATTTGCCATAGCCAAGATATAGAGTCAAACTAAGTGTTCCTCAATAGCTTAGTGGATAAAAAAGATTTTTTATGATGACTTCAGCAAAAAATGAAATTTTGCCATTTGCAAGGACATGGATGGATTTGGAGGGTATTATGCTTAGTAAAATAAGCCGCAGAGAAAACAAGCATGGCATGTTATGAGAAAAAAAGCACGGTATGGTATGAGAAAACAAGCATGGCTATGTTATCACTTACACGTGGCATCTAAAAAATTGAATACAATAACAACAAAAAAACAGACTCACAGATTAAAGAACAGACTAGTGGTTACCAGCAGGGAGAGATAGGGTGGAGGAGCAAAATCGTGGTAGGAGATTTTGAGGTACAATCCACTATGTATAAAATCAATAATCTACAGTGATGTACTGTGTAGCATGGGGAATATAGCCACTCTTTTATAATAACTATAAATGGAGAAGAACCTAAACATTTATGAATCACTATGCTGTACCTCTGAAACTAATATAATAATGTAAATTAACTATAGATCAATAAAATATAAAGTAAGAAACAATAAAGGCGAGACACAGATTATTAGATAGAAATCAATTAAATAAACACAAGTTTTGGAAATCAAGGAATTAAAAAACAACACGTAAGACACAACATTGGCATTTAAAGTGTACAATCTATTTATTTAAAAGAAATCATTTAAGTGGTAAAAAATGGTACCCATTCTCACAATTTTGTGTATCTAGGATAAATTATTATCTACAAAAATATGTTACAAATATTCACTCAAAAAGAAAGAGAAAATTGGGATAAACCCATTTTAGTATCCAAATTTAATATCAAAGTCTCTATGCAAAATTGATTTGAATAAGTTCTGTTAGCCACTTCTAGTTTCTTTGTGATGTAAAATCTTTTAAAGCATAAAAATCAGCCTTTCTACATTATTCCATTAGACACACATAGAAGTTAAAAGAAATGAGAAGACAGAACAATCAACCAGGAAGGTGAATTTACTGAGAAACAGTCATTCGTTCTCCCTCCTCCTTTTCTTTTCCTCCTTTTCCAGGTCTCTTTCGGTTCCGATCAAGAGAAATCTTGAGAGTTCTGAGAATATTTCTTTGAGGGCTTCAAATCACCATACCTACATCCTCTGCCACAACTACACACACGGGGACAAAAATAAACCTCTGCTATCTACTCACGTAGGAGGGCTTCATGCAAAATAAACTCCTACATGGAGACCAACAGGTGAGTTTTCTACCTGTTCTTTCTAATGTCCTTCCATTATAGTAAATCCCACACATTATGAGGAAGAAATGGTTATGTGAGCTTTTCCTTGAAGTCAAAAAACTTGCCTTCATTTCAAGTACCTGGTGATCATAGGGTACAGCCAGGGAAGGTGCCATCCCCCTTGGGGGGAGGGGCGGTGGATGGGCTCCCGCACACATGCACCTCCTGATGCACAGATTCTGGAGAAACAAAGGGCGGTCACACCGCAGTTCAACCTGTCAGGCTGTCGGGCCACTGGGCAACCCGACCAGCCTGGAAGTGCCCCATCAGTTTGCTGAAAGCAAAACCCTGTCCCCCCTGTGAAGCCAGGCAATTTGGGTCAGAGAGTCAGAGGAGACCGGTAATCAACTCCTCCTCTCTGCTCACCTCCTTGGGGTTGCAGCAACCCTATCTCCAAACCCAAATCTGACCCTGGAGTGCCAAACTGGGAGTGGCAGGTGGGCTCTGCCGGTGCTTCAGCGCCCTCTGGAGGTTGTCTGCTCTAATGGCAACTCTCAGCCCTTCCTCCTCCTCCTTCCCTAGTCCTGGGGGCTGCCTTGGCCTCCTGCAGCTGCTGGCCTGAATTCATTCTTCTTTTTTCTCCAATTACAATGAAGTGTCTTACAGAGGTTTGGAATCTCTTGAAGAAGGAAGATCTTTTAGCCAATACACCTTAACCGTGAGAAGTTGGTTTCAAGAATGAACCTGAAATACTGTATTTTTCTCCTGATGATTCCAAGGAGAGACAGCTCAAGTTTTCTAAATCATAAGAAAAACCAAGGTAAATATGATATTCTGAGCCAGAGATGAAAAAGCAGTTTTTAGCACCCCCTCCTCATGTCATATGACCGGGATTTAAATCAATCAACTGCCACTGGTTTTTAAATCAAGTGACCCAACTTTAAATCCATCAGCTGCTTCCCTGTAACTCACGTGACTTGGCTTTGAATAGTAAGAAATGCAGAGGTATAAAAATGATGTTCTGAACAATAAATGGAAAGACAACATTTTAGAAAGTTTTTTCCTTTTCGAATGGACCATTCATTGCCTACAGAATAAAGGATTCCCTTGTGGATTTCTTGAACTGTAAACACATACATTGTCTCCGTTGGCTTGATTGACTTAGATTTTGGGTTTTGTTGTTGTTGTTGTTGTTGTTGTTGTTAACATCTTTATTGGAGTATAATTGCTTTACCTTGTTGTGTTAGCTTCTGCTGTATAACAAAGTGAATCAACTATTCGTATACATATATCCCCATATCCTCTCCCTCTTGTGTCTCCCTCCCACCTTCCCTATCCCACCCCTCTAGGTGATCACAAAGCACTGAGCTGATCTCCCTGTGCTATATGCAGCTGCTTCCCAATAGCTATCTATTTCACCTTTGGTAGTGTATATATGTCCATGCCACTCTCTCACTTCATCCCAGCTTACCCTTCCCCCTCCCTGTGTCCTCAGGTCCGTTCTCTACATCTACATCTTTATTCCTCTGCAGCGACTCCTGCTAGGGACGGATACTTCCTTTTATGCTCAGGGAAATCCCCTAGTTTGAATATGATTTGGGTTTGATCCTGTGAAACCATCAGAACTTCCCACCAGAGATAAATGAGGAGATTCTGGCCTTTATTAGTATGCATGATGAACACGGGTGTCCTGGCTGTACTTGCCAACCCTCCTATTTTATCCACCTATTTTTATCCACCTTCCTCCCTGTGAGTACCTTTGACCAACCCTGAGTTCAGACTCCTGACCTATTACAGTGACTTTGTCAGCCTTTCTTTAAAAATGGACAGGTAGGGCTTCCCTGGTGGTGCAGTGGTTAAGAATCCGCCTGCCAATTCAGGGGACACGGGTTCAATCCCTGGTCTGGGAGGATCCCACATGCCGCGGAGTGGCTGGGCCCGTGAGCCACAGTTGCTGAGCCTGCCTGCGCATCTGGAGTCTGTGCTCCGCAACAAGAGAGGCCGTGATAGTGAGAGGCCCGCACACCGCGATGAAGAGTGGCCCCCGCTTGCCACAACTAGAGAAAGCCCTCGCACAGAAACGAAGACACAACACAGCCATAAATAAATAAATAAATAAATAAATAAAAATATTAAAAAAAAAAAAAAAAAGGACAGGTAATAAAACGAATTTAACCTAGAAGCAGCAGCTCAGTAAGGGAAATAAAATCATCAGAAGTTATCTAATCACAGCCACAACCATCCAGGGCTCTGTCTTACCTGCTGGGTCATAAGAATGGGACCTTCCTAAACTTGAAGGGCATCCAATCAAATAAGTAAAGGTCTGCTCACCTCTGGCTCTTGGAGGGATTGCTAGGCACTCTACCCAGTGTATACTAACTGCAAAACACTGTCATGGTTGTGAAACACCTATGTTCCAGGAAAGCTTTTTGGGGTGCATGGGGAAGGTTTCTTTTTGACATCAAGCAAAAAATAAATCACCAAGCTCTTTGAGCACAGGGGTTCTTAAGAGGGCAGTAGAAGGAAGGAATGGGCAGAAAAGACGATCTCCGGTGAAGTGAAGGCCGTTTTTCCAAAAGAGTAGGATTTAGTCTCAGTTTAAGGAGAACACTTTTAAATAGCTGGGACAGCTCCAAACTGCAGTTTAGGGAACGAGTGCTTCAAAAGAACAGTGCTTTAAAAGTCCTGGCATGGCAGCAAGAGGATGAAGAGTTGGTTTTGCATAG
Source organism: Eschrichtius robustus (assembly GCF_028021215.1). Taxonomy (NCBI): domain Eukaryota; kingdom Metazoa; phylum Chordata; class Mammalia; order Artiodactyla; family Eschrichtiidae; genus Eschrichtius; species Eschrichtius robustus. Next base: position 27,004,656 of record NC_090830.1, on the reverse strand, counting down.
TTTTGAACACAGGAGTAAAGAAGCAGAGGCATCTCTGACTAAAAGGCCCTGAGATCCTATGGCATCAATGGGTCAGTTGCAGGGGCAGGGGGTGTGGGGGGGCGATATTTCTCTCTCAACGTCTCCCAGGGCAGCCACCCCTCCCGACCCCACCCCCCCACTCCCTTCACCCTTCCTCCCTCCACTGTTGGGTCCCCAGGGACAGCACTTTTCAAGCTGGAGCCCTCAGGCACCATCTCTGCTGTCTGGATTCTTCCTGGAGCCTGGCAAGTTCTGGGACAGGAAGGCGGGTCTGCAAGGCCGCTGCGGTGCAGTCGGACCTGGAGGCCTGGAGGGGAACTGGAGCCCTGAAGCCCACCCACGTCCTTGAAGCCGAGGGAGGAACACATCCTCCTAACAGTACTTCTCAGGGGACAGCGTGCTCCCCACCCGACGGTGATCCATACTCACTTGAGGCAGCAAGGACTGACTCTAACTGGCCCCCTCGATTCCGCCTTAAGGGTCCTCGCACATGTGTGATAGCGCAGGCCCCGGATCTCTTTAGTCAGCTGAGGCCAGTGCTGCCGGCATCCCTCCAGTCCCATCCCCCAGCCCCTCCCTCTGGGACTGTATCTAATAGAAGAAAGAGCACAGAGGAATTGGCTGAATCAAGGGACCTGGGAGCCTGGGGATGAGTTTGAAGACCGAGAACCTAAGGCGCAATTACATATTATTGGAAACTCTTGTGGAGTGTGTGGGGGTGGGAGGTTAGGAGGCTGAGAGGCTGAGTCGACCTGGTGAGTCCAGCCCCAGGACACCACACAGCCCTGTCCCCCTTTCCCTGCCATCAGACAAGCAGTGCCGCAACTCCAGCAGGGACTCTGCACTTCCCCCTCCCTGATTCTCCAGAAGAGCAGGTGGCCCCCCTCTGAGGGCAGGGGCAAGACAACGGACCAAGTCCCCCTGCACTAAGGCGCTACTGGAATCTCTTCCTGAACAGCAGTGCTGGCTTGGAGCAAACCCGTGCACCGCCAAAGTTGGTCTCGTCTTGCAGCTGAGGGACGCAGGCTTTAAGTCAGCTGCCTTGGCTTTAAATCAATCAGTCCCCCCTTTAAGTCAGGTGACCCGACTTTAAATCACTGTGTGCCCCTCAAGCCTGACACTTCAAAAGTTGGGAACTTCACTTTGATCCCAGCACCTCACACAGCTGAATGCTGTAGTCAGCACTGTAGTCACCCCCAAGCCTGGCTTAGAGGCAGGATATAAGGTAAGGGGATGGGCTGCACACCTGGTGAGGAGGGTGCACTTCATGTACCAGGAGGGTCCAGGTACTCTGGGTACAACAAGCAGTGCACGATACAGCATCTCCCTGGCAAAGCTGGTGATGCACAGGGTGAGCAGGCACACCCAGGCACGCAGAGGTTCCAGGCCGGGAGCTGGGGCACAGCCAGCTGGGAGGGTGTGAAAGCCGAGGATCTGAGCCTTCTTGAGAAAGGCAGACACAGAGGACGGATGAGAAACAAAGACCAGATGAAACGTTGATTTGAAAAGCACACCCTGCTCTTGAAATTGGAGTGGGGTCACCCCAGATTTGAGTCTTCTTACGCCCCAGTACCTAGTGTTCTGGCATTTGCCCAATTACTTATAAAATGTGACTGATAATATCTAAACCATAGAATACTGCATTTGGAGTGGTTTTGCGTGTTTATGTTTCTAGAGTGGAATAATCTTTTCTACAAGAAAAATGTACACAATCTGAAATAAATTCAAACCCCTCTTTATAAAGTACTATATCGGACTTCCCTGGTGGCGCAGTGGTTAAGAATCTGCCTGCCAAGGCAGGGGACATGAGTTCGAGCCCTGGTCAGGGAAGATCCCACATGCCGCGGAGCAGCTAAGCCCATGGGCCACAACTACTGAGCCTGCAGACCACAACTACTGAAGCCCGCGCGCCTAGAACCGGTGCTCCACAACAAGCGCAGTAAGAGAAGCCACTGCAATGAGAAGCCCGCGCACCGCAACAAAGAGTAGCCCCAGCTTGCGGCAACTAGAGAAAGCCTGTGCATAGCAACGAAGACCCAACGCAGCCAAAAACAAATTAATTAATTAATTAGTTAACTATTTTAAAAAGGTACTGTATCCTTCTGTACAGCTTCTCTGGGAAGAACTGAGAGATGGTGTAGGAGAGTGAGAAAGACCAATATTTAGTGCGCATCTCTCATGCAGGTGCTCTGCTGGCTCAGATAGATTTATCCCCACTTTACAAAGGAGGAAATAGTCTCAGAGAGGTTTAGTAATTTTCCCAAAGCCAAACAGCTATGGAGTGGCAGAACCAAGATCTGAACCAAGTCTGTTACCTTCAAAGCTTAAGTCCTCATCACAACAAAACTCAATTAATATTTACATTTATCGAATTACATTGCAACCTGGGGAGTTCTTGGCGCAATCCTGAATAAGAGTGAGAAAGAAAGAAATAGCATTGTTCCTATAGTCAACCCAAATTTTGGAGCAGCTACTAGATGCCTGGCCCTTTTTGGGGTTCAGCAGTGATCAAGACAGGAAGAGTCCTGCTTTCATGAACCACGTATTGGGGAGGAGAGATGGGTGCAACTTGGGTGAGGGATTTCACCTTGCTGGACCTCTGTTTTCTCATCTGGAAAACGGGAAGGGTGTTCCTCATTTTCTGGGACTGTCCAGCCCTCACATTCTCTGATTCCATAAGAAGCATTTGTTTTCCTGTTTCTTTAGAATTCATTCAGGCCGTGAGCTGTGATGAATGTTGTTAGCTGCTCCCCAAAGCACTCTATTCCCACCCTTTTCCTGTGATCAGGTCTTTCCCGAAACATGACTCACAGTCAGTCAAGTCACAGAACCTAAGGGGCACCCAGCAGAAAAATTCCAACCCTTGCTTCCCAGGAGCTCTGCGGTCTACCTGCCAGGTAAACTTAACTCACCTGGCACAAGGTGGCCATCCCTGGTTTCACATCAACATGATCTCAGGCACAAACCTCCTTGTTTTTCCATTTTGTCTTTAAGTTACTTGTTGAAACAACTGCACAAATATGACACAGATATAAAATCAGGCATCTTCTACCCCCAGTGCCTACTAATAAATGATTTTCTGCCACTTTAATAATAAAGATAGAACATTTCAACATTCTGCTACCCTTATTATTTGTCATTTTTCTTGATATTTCTATTGACTACATCTTTCAATATTTTAACAAAGGAACATTTATTTAGGTTGTTTCAGACCCAGCCTTTAGTGGTAAAGGTTTTGTTGTTATATTTCTATTATGTTTCCTTTAAAAATCATTATCCTATTTAAATGGATTAAGTCACTTCTATAGGCATTTATCTTATGATATTGATGAAATTGATACATAGAGGGCAGTAGTACAAGTTGATTGGACTTGAGAACATCTATTAGCACAGTTAAGTATAAATATTATCTATATGTAAACCAAAGTACAAGCCGAGTGAGATTCTCTGACTTTTTTTCACTGTCTGCCCCTCAAGCCTGTGAGAAATGGAATATTTCTTGCCCTATCAGTAAACAAAGGATGTCACAGTCTTCAGCACTTGCAGCCCTCCAATGTGAGCCGGCGGGCCCTGAGGCACTCAGGATATGCAAATACAGAATGCAGGCCCCAGAGAGCGGAGGTGCATATCAAAGGAAGGATTTCAGTGAGCCCAGGCCAAGAAAAGCGCCACATTCCTCACCTTGGGAGAGCTGGTTTTCCTTAGTTAACAATCACCTTTTGATGTTCCCCATTACCTGCGCCAGTCCCCCGCCCTGTCCCCTCCCCCCGGTACTTTAGCTCAGGGAGGAAGGAGCGCAGAGGGACGCGGCTGAATAAGGGGCCTGCGCGCCTCGGGAGGAGTTTTCAGCCGCTTTCCCCGCAGTCGGGAGGAGGGGCGCTGACGCTGCAGCCGGACCCTGCGCCTCCCTTGCCCCGTTTCCCCTCAGGACGCTCAGGCCGACCCCCTCCCCACGCCCACCAGGCCTCGCGAGCCAGGCCGAGGGCAGGGGCGAGAGGAGGGACCGAAGTTCCCGGGGACCAGACGCTGGAGGCCGCTCTTTCTGCACAGCAGCGGCGGGTGGCAGCGAACCCCTGCCCCTCAGAAGCTGGTCTTGTGCTGCCGCCCGGGCACCGGACCAGGCGGAGGGCCGGCGCCCACTTACCCGGCCCGCCGTCCCCGCGACTGTCACGGCTTCGGCCGCCGGGGCACCTCCAGAGCCGGCAGCCTCAGTGAGGTCGCCCTCCCCTCGGGCTCCGGGGCAGTTCCGTGAAGGCGGAGGGAAGAGACCCCGCCCGAGCCGGGAGTTCCAGCTCTGAGGAAACGCGGGCTCTGTTCAGCGCGCAGTGGGTGGGACCGCTCTGCCCCGAGGCCTTCCGGGAGGGAGCGCGGCGGCGGGGGAGGGAGCCGCCAGGAGCGCAGGGCCCCGTCGGGGGCCCTTGAGGGGCGGCCCGGCCTGGGGGCCACGCCCTCTGTGGCCGCAGCCCAGGTCTTTTTCCTGGAATCCTACACGAAAAAGTTAGAAAGATACACAGTCTATAGTAAATATTCACAAATGATTGTTGCTGCTGTGCTCACTATTCTATTAAAGGTGTAAAATCCATACAACACTTTAAGTTCAAAATTAAATATGAATTTTTACCTTTCTAATGATGTCTCTGATATTCACAGTTGTGGTTAATGAATCAGAGACTGTGGCATCACTAGTTAAAAATGAGCTTGTTAAAAAAATAGAACTCAGGCCCACCGGACCTACTGAATCACAATCTGCACTTTTACAATCTCCCCAGTGTACTTGTGTACCCATGAATAGTTGAAAGGTACATTTCTACCTCGACATGTCTTTTCTGTATGAGAAATACACACATTTTATCCAGTTTGATATAAATAAAACACTCAAAAATGCATATGCCTGTGTTGAAACCATCATTTTATCATTTCTTTTCCAGACAAGTATAGTCTCTATACTGGTTTTGTGGATCACATGCCATACTCTTTTCTTGTACTTAGAAATAAGGTAGAGAAAGTTACTTTGTAAATATATATATATATATATGTATGCATGTATATATATTAGTGGATAATTGAAGACACTCTTCTAAATTAAAAGCAGTTCTCTTAACTTGCTCTTTTCTTCTTGGGTCACATTATGAACTCTTCCCGTGGCCACATGGCATGTGTACTTATAATTTCAGGGAACTGCTGACATTCCAGGATGTGGCCATAGATTTCTCTCAAGAGGAGTGAGAATGCCTGGACCAAGATCAATGGGAATTGTACAGGGATGTGATGTTAGAGAAGTATAGGAATCTGCTCTCCTTGGGTGAGGATACCTTCCTTCCAGAATTCCTTATCCAACCACAGGGTTTGGAGTCCTTCATTTGTAGAATGTCTCCTGAAATCTTCTGCTTCCTACAATAGGGTTTCAGATTGCAACGTTTCAGGAAAGATTGGGAGTTTGTGGGTATAAATTTTCTTATTCTTTTAAAATTGCAGCCTCCCTTTTAATATACTTTGTAACTTCTTGGGATGTGTCTATATGAACTGTGTACTATATGCTTCTGTTATAGTCCTTACAATATTTTATTGTCTTATTTTCTGTAACCGTTTTCCATGGATTCTTTGGGCTTAAGGTATATTAAAAGGGAGACTGCGATTCTCCCTTTAAAAGGGGACTTATTAAAAGGGGACTTCCCTGGTGATGCAGTGATTAAGAATTCGCCTGCCAATGCAGGGCACCCGGTTCGATCCCCGGCCCGGGAAGATCTCACGTGCCACGGAACAACTAAGCCAGTGGGCCACAACTACTGAGTCTGCACGCCACAACGACTGAAGCCGGTGTGTCTTGAGCCCGTGCGCCATTTATTTTTTGGAGAATAAAACCACTTCTGAGTGATTAAAATTTAGGCCAGCTAGTCAAAATGCTTTATCACCTGTTCTTCTAAAACACTGATCAATGGAACAAGTTTTACTAGGGATAACAGTGTAATTGTATTCTGGAGTTCATATGGGCAATATGGTTTATGACCTTGATGCTGGATCACGACATTTCAATGGTATAACTGCTCTTAATTGTCTGTTTGTTCAACGATTAAAGTCTCACGTGATCTGAGTTCAGACTGGAGTCATCCTGGTTGGTTTCTGTCTATTGCAGATTTCTTCCAGTATGAAAGAAAGGACAAGAGCAATACGGCTTACTTTACAAAATGTCTTCAAACTAAATGATGATATAATCTACATTCAATTAATTTATACATACCCTACTGTAGAACAGGGTTCGTTACGCGGGCAGAGCCCGGTAATTATGTAACACTGAAACTTTTTCTGCACTGGTTCAAGTCCTCTTCCTAAGAATATGTTTATAATCAACATTCTTTCACAAATTACCCAATTTAATTCACCATAGCATTCCTCATATTAACTAAATGGAAAATCCTAGGCTATATACAAATCCAGAAAGGGCCAAAAATCATCAGCCCCCATGGATGATTACAACCCATTGCTGAGGCATTCAAATTACTTATTAAAGAACCACTATGTCCATCAACATCATCAATTTATATATTATTGCCCCAATGCTAGCCTTAACCCTGGCTCTCACAACATGAATTCCTCTTCCCATATCTTATCCACTAATTAGTATAAATGTAGGCATATTATTTCTATTAGCCATATCACACCTAGCCATTTATTCCATCCTCAGATCTGGATGAACTTCACATTCAAAATACTCACTCACTGGAGCTCTAGGAACAATAGCACAGACAATCATCTCATATGAAGTAATGTAGCAGTTATTCTATTCTCAGTCTTATGGATAAATGGATCATTTACACTTTCAACAGTAATTATTACACAAGAACACCTATGACTAATTTTCTCCTGACCCCTACCCAGAATTTGATTATCTCCGCAGTAGCAGAAATCCAATGAAGCCCCACTTGATTTAACAGAAGTAGCATCAAAACCTGTATATGTCTTCAGTGTAGAAAACGTAGCAGGCCCATTCACCCCGTCCCTCCTAGAGAATATGTCAATTTCCCTATCATAAACATTTCCACAGCAATCTATTTTTAGGAGCATTCGACAATCCCTAGGTGCCAGAATTATAGATTCTTTCATCTTGTAAATATAGTTTTTTTCAAAAAATAATTTTTATAGTTTTACTACCTTTTTTTTTTTTTTTTAATAGTCCTCTTTATTTTTTTTTAAAGATTTATTTATTGATTGATTGATTACTATGTTGGGTCTTCCTTTCTGTGCTAGGGCTTCCTGTAGTTGTGGCAAGCGGGGGCTACTCTTCATCGCGGTGCGCGGACCTCTCACTATTGTGGCCTCTTTTGTTGCGGAGCACAGGCTCCAGACGCGCAGGCTCAGTAGTTGTGGCTCACGGGCCTACTTGCTCCGTGGCATGTGGGATCTTCCCAGACCAGGGCGCGAACCCGTGTCCCCTGCATTAGCAGGCAGATTCCCAACCACTGCGCCACCAGGGAAGCCCTAGTTTTACTACCTTTAAACAAAATGTACTCCATTGCTGTGGAATATTCCTTCATAGGGGCGTGCATGGTTCATTTCTGCATCCGCCTGTGATGGCCTTCAGGTTCTTTCAGGTTTGGCTCCTGTGGCTGCGAGTCCATGTCCGTGTGTCCTGGTGCAGGGCTGGTGGGTTTGTGTTCAACTGGGAGGAGCACTGTGGGTCTCTGTGCAGGGACTTCGCTATCTGAGGCCCGATTGTTTCAGAAGTGGTTGCATCCCCCCGTTGCGTACCAGGCTTTCCATTGCTCCACATCCTGCTGATATTTGATACTATGTCTTTCATGTCTGCCATTCTGGTAGGTGTATGCACAGTATTTTTCTTATGGCTTTAATCCCTCTGTTGTTAGTGAAGTTGTGCATCTTGTGGTATTCATGGACTATTTCCTGTTGTTTTTTTAAAAAGTTTTAAAAATTGTGGTCAGATATACATAACACAAAATTTACTATCTTAACCATTTTTAAGTGCACATTTCAGGGTCAAGAAGTAATTCACACTGTTGTGCAAACCTGACCACCATCATCCTCCAGAACTTTTTCATCTTGCAAAATTGAAACAGTCCCCATTAAACACTCACTCCCCATTGTCCCTCCCTCAGCCCCTGGCACTCAACATCCTACTTTATGTCTCTATGTTTCCGACTGCTCTAGGGGCCTTGTATGAGTGGATCAAGCACTGTTTGTTTTTTTGTGTCTAGCTTACATCACTGAGCATAATGCCCTCAAGGTTCATCCCTGCTGCAGCCTGTGTCAGAATTGCCTTCCTTTTTAGGCTGAATAGCATCCCCTTGTATTGACGGACCGTGTTTTTCTTCTCCATTCATCCATTAGTGGACACATGTAATATCTACATTCATTTCTCCTGTCATAATATTTGTGGAATAACATCAGAAAGTCCTATGAATCAAAAGTCATTTGCCATTAACTTTTTTCTTAAACTTTTTGTTGTGGAAAACATCAAGGCTAAGAAAAGGGAAAAATACATGTCAGCTTCACTTGTGTTCAGGAATTAAAGCTTTACGGATTCACTTTATTCCCTGTGTGTGTGCTATGCGTGCGCATGTGCCTGTTTGCATACATATGCTGTGCATGTGCATAGGTATGTGCACTTGCACACATTAGTGTGTGCATGGGCATATGCGTGCATGTGTGTTCTCATGCTAGTGTGTGAATATATTTGTGCTGTGCACGTGCATATGTTTGTGTGTGTGCTGTGCCTGCCTGTGCGCACACCTGTGTGTTTGCTGGAACCACTTGCAAGTTGGCTGCAGACTGAATTGTGCCCAAGATATATCCGCACGCAGCTGCTCTAACAATCCTGCGTAGCCACGTAATGGTCACAGATCTCAGGGATTTAAATGGATGGAGCAGGATATCCTGACACAGAGTTTGTCTTCCAGTGACTGTCACTGTCTCAGTAACATCCTTCACACCTTCTTTAAGCCCCATTCAGGGTCCAGTTTAGACTCCCATTACATTCAGTCGCCTGCCCCAGGTCCCCTAAAGCAACAATGTCACCGTTGGAGAGCCCGGCCAAGGCTGGGGGTGCCCCTCCTGTTGGCCTGGCCTCCAGGCCCTGCACTTGGCTCCTGTGTTCCCATCTCTCAGCCTGGCCCCGACTTGGATGGGGCCGCCACCTCTTTCCACACAGGGTCCCATCGCCCAGTCAAGGGGGTTCATTCTCCCCAAACACAGCATCAGGAGTGGGGGGGGGGTGACAGTCCCCACTGGGTCTCCTTCATGTGAGACCCTGTGCTGTTGAAAGAGCAGGCACCCAGCCCTCGGGGGTGGGGGGCTGGGGGGCGACATGCGGCCCACGATGGGCAGGCGGGTCTCCGGGTGGGGCGAGCCAGTGTGCAAGGAGTTCCGCGGTGGGTTCTCCTCTCCAACGGCTTCTGTGCCCCTACCTCTCCCCGTGCCTCCCCTCGAAGACAGCGCGGTGCCCGGGACGGGAGCCATGGGAGCCGTCAGCCACCGCCCCCTCTACACACACACACACACGCACACGCACACGCACACGCACACGCTGCAGGGAAGCAGGACCTGAGTGCAGGGCTCTCAGCGGCCCTGAGCGCCCCGCCCGGAATCGGACAGCCGAATGGACAGACCGGATCTCCTGGCCCGGACCATGCAGGACTCTCCTGCCTGGGCTTCCAGTGTGGCCGCCTCCTTCTGGAAGCCTGGGAGGCTGGAGTCAGGCCACTTCTTGTCTGTCCTGGCAGCAGACTGGGCTGCACGCTAAGAAGTTCGTGGCTCGCCCGTGGATCCTGACCATCAGGTGGCCAGAGAAACTGGGGACATTTCTGTTTTGCCTGTTGAAATGTTTAATGACAAAGATTTTGTTCAGTTTCCTGATGTGGGTGTCCAAAGATGAGAGACCCATGTGTGTGATCTGTACCTCCTATGAGATCAGCCCTAAGCTAGTTTAAACATGATCAAGTTGTGTCTACATGGCAGACTTCGACCTCTGCATGTCCTGTCTCCTGATTATGTTTAGAGCTGACCATGCGTTGTCTATAATAAGAAGATTTAGACCTGACCATGTTCTGTGTACGCTAGGACTATGGGGACCTGGGTAGAGACCCGGCCTGGCCTCAGTACTGGGAAGCTCCGTGCCTGAATCTGAATGTCAGTGCTTAGATGTCTGGGGTCTGGAGCTGAGGTGGGCTTGTCTACGTAACAGCCTCTCTTCTGAGTGTGGTGACCTGGTCCTCCCAAGGGTCAGTGCTATGGTCGGGGCCTTAGTCTTAATCCCTGCAAGGTTCACCTTCCCTGGGGCTCATGGAGAATCCTCAGGAGGACTACCTGGCAATAATTCCAATTTACCAGCACGTGCATGGTGCATAGGGAAGCAGGTTTAGCTGGTGAATTGATTGCAGGGCACGCAGATCGGGCAAAAGGCCGATGGGTGAGAGCTGAGGCTGCTGCGGAGCTCTCCCTCCAGTCTACCGTCCCTACTCAGCAGAGTCCAGAGCTGCCCCTCGGCTTTCAGCCCTGCTGTCCTGTGAGTTTTCTCAACGTGTAAGTGAGACGAGAAAGGACTGAGCATGCCAGCACCAGGGTCGTGTGTTCAACTCTAGTATGAAAGCTTTAAAAACAGTTAAAATCACACAGAACCAAAGTGAGAAGAGGAGGACTCCTCTGGGACAAGTGTGAGGAAAGGAGACCCACCTGACACTTTTTCCCATCCCAGGAGGTCCCAGGGACCCAGCTTGTTTCCACATTGGGGGAGCCCCCTGCAGAGCCATGGTGTCCTGACCAAGGGGACGTGTGACCCCAGGTGCAGGGTCTGGGGAGGTGAGGTCACCCTGGGACTGTGGACATGTGACCCAGGTGGAGGGGTCTGGGGAGGTGGGTCACCCTGGTGAGTGTGGATGTGTGGCCCCAGGTATAGGGTGCGGGGACTGTGTGGGTCTCACCATACCTGCATGCGTCAGGATCACATGTATGGGGAGACCGCATATGCGCTCTTTGCCTGCAGTGTGTCCTGTCCCCTTTGAGATTTCCAACCTCTGCATTAAGGGTGTTGTCCTGATGAACCTGTGGCTCCTTTTCTTCTCTTAATCTTGTCACAATCATATGAGGTCAGGCATGTTTGAGTGGGTTGCTGCTCTGTGTTCCGGTGAGTGACAACACTTGGTGGTATCATATTAATACTATAGCATATCATATGTCTAATCTATGGGGGTCACCACTGCCTGGGTCCCCCTGGACAGAGGTCAGGTGAGCACAGACTAGCCCCCCCTAAGAATGGTCTCCCACGTGCTCTGTGAGGGTACCGTGATGGCCCCTAAGGTAGGGGACTGTGTCTGGGCCTCCGACATTTGTGATGAAGGGGAGTCGAAATGGAAGCCCAATTAACAAGACATTATTTTAAGAATTTATTTTAAGTGAAATAAAACACACGTCACATACCCTTTACCATCATCACCATTTTAAGTGCACGTTTCTGAGGCATCAGATATATTCACTTTCTCGTGGAGCCATCACCACCATCCCTAGAACTTTTCATCTTGCAAAACCAAAATTCCACGACCATGAAAGTCTCATTCCCCATTCCCTCCCACTGCCCCTGGCACCGATATCCACTTCAGGCCCTGAGTTGTCGACTCCAGGGCACCCACTGGAGTGGAATCCTGCAGTGTTTGCTGACGGGTCATTTTGGAAGAGCTGACTTTCAGTCTGAAGCTCTGCCTGTCTGCATCTGAAGAATCTGCATTTAAGGAGAGGGTGTATGAGGAAGGGGGTGTATGCGGGACAAAGGTGTCCGGGGTGCAGGTGAGCCAGGACCTGACCAGCTGCCTTTTGGGTCCTCTGGTCCCATCTCTTGGTCTGTGCCTCATCTGCATCATCACTGTCCCCGCTGGCACCGCTGGGGTGTTGTTGTCTGAGTGAGAGTCCGCTGGTGCCCCTGCTCTCCTCCCCTCCTCCTGCTGGTTGGGGAGGGAACTGCTTGCTGTGTGGTCTCTACTCCTGAGGCATGAAGGACCCTGTAGCATGGACCTGCAGAGTTTGGGGTGTGGTGCCAAGAGCATGGGGCCCACATAGGACACGACATCGGGGCGTGACAAGTGCTAGGGCTGCCTCATCACTGACAGGGAATGTTGCCCAGATCCTGCTCGAGAGGGCGTGGTGGGTGGCCTGGGACCCTAGAGGCCCCATTCCTATACTGGAGCTTGGAGAGTGCATCCTCATGGGCTCCAGATTCACCCCATATCTTCAGCCATATCCCTCTGTCCTGTCTTTGAACTCAGGAAAACGAGCTCTCTTGTCCACAACATAGGCCTGGTCCTGTTGATATTAGGATTCTTTAAGTTAGGCGTCCTGGGATAGCAGCTCTTTTTAGGCCTGAGAAGGAACAACTCCGGAGTGTACAACAATTTCAGATGAAACTAATATTCAATGACTATCCCTAACTACTCGGTTGTTGACTTCTATTAGTCATTATTCTCCTGGTTTTAGCTCTGATGTGGGGATTACAGAGGAGTCAACATTTAAATCTTCATAATCTGTGTATTTGTAGCTTCAGTATCATTACTGACCCATAGTATTTTATGGTTTGGGAAGAGTTATTGATTTCATGTATCATGTAAAGGATTCACAATGATGATAGGGCAATTAAGATTACAATAATAGCTAGTAAATTGTTCACATTTTCTCTACCTGTGCATCTATTGTATGCATATGAGTTTAGATGTCAATATTAGTGAAATGATATAGAGGACTAGAGAACTTATTTTAAAAATCACTATTAATGTGTGATGAAGAAAATGTAAAAGTTCTTCCATAATCGGTGATGTTGTATCTTGAGAGCCTAGATGAAATTGATATGCCTTAGTGATATACAGGATTTTAGCCTATCATTTAACTTTGACAAAGCTACATCACTTTTTACTTTTATCTCATTTATTGAGGAAGACATAATTGTTATGGTGTTGGCTTGAAACTGGTTGAAAAGGACTTGAGTCCTTCCTTATTTTACATTTACATAGGTAGGATCTTGAAACATAGGATATGGTGGAGGACATCCGTGTAACCATTCTAGGTTAGGAGTAGCAATTTCCACTGCTAAGACTTCTTGTTTAGACACAAGTGCTTTTCAAAGTATGAAGATTATTAGCATTACTGCTGCTACTGAGATGAATGAGCCTAAAGACAAAATATTTCATGTTGTGTGTGCCTCAGGGTACTCAGACTAACGTAGTGACATCCCTGAGAGGCCACGAAAGTGCTGCAGGAAGTCATATTTACTACTACAAATATACTTGTGAAGTGAATTTTTGCTCATGCTGAGTTAACTGTATAACCTGAGAATAGTGGGAATCAGTGTAGGAAGCCTCCTATAATAGTGAAGACTGCTCCCATGGACATTAGGTCATGGAAGTGTGCTACTACATAGTATGTATCCTGGAGGACAATGTCTGGGGATGAGTTGGCTAAGATGATTCCTGTCAAACCACCTACTGTAAAAAGAAAAACTAAAGCCTAAAACTCATAATATAGTGGGAGGTCATATAGTATTACCTCCGTGAACAGTTGCTAACCAGGGACTTCCCTGGTGACACAGTGGTTAAGAATTTGCCTGCCAATGCAGGGGACACGGGTTCGAGCCCTTGTCTGGGAAGATTCCGCATGCCGCGGAGCAAAAAGCCCGTGTGCCACAACTACTGAGCCTGTCCTCTAGAGCCCGCAAGCCACAACCACTGAAGCCCACGTGCCTAGAGGCCGTGCTCTGCAACAAGAGAAGCCACTGCAATGATAGGGCCGCACACCGCAACGAAGAGTAGCTGCCGCTCAGCGCAACCAGAGAAAGCCCATGCGCAGCAACCAAGACCCAACTCAGCCAAAAAAAAAAAAAAAAAAGAAAAGAAAAAGAAAAATTAAATAAAGAGTTGCTAATCAGCTAGATACTTTTACTCCTGTAGGGATAGAAGTAATTACGGTAGCTGATGCAAAGTATGCTCCTGAGTCCACAGCTATCCCTATGGTAAACATATGATGGGCCCACAAGAGAACTCCTAAAAAACCAGTGGACATGACTCATACTATTCCCAGATAGCTGAAAGGCAATTTTTGTCCTAAATAGTATGCAGTGATATGTGAGTTTATAACAAACCCTGTTAGGCCATGAATACAGACTTCAGGGTGAGCAAAGTATCAAAATAGGTGTTGGTATAGGATTCGGTCTCCTCCTGCAGGGTCAAAGAAAGTAGTGTTTAGATTTCTATCTCTTAACAGCATGGCAATTCTGGCTGCTTGGACTGAGATTGGTAATTATAGTAATATGGCTATAGTTGGGGAAGATTAAACAAATAATGGTGTTTGGTATTGGGATATGACTGCTGCTTTTGTATTAAAGACTATAGTAATAAAAGTAATAATACCAAGAATTGAGGAGACACCTGCTAAATGTAAGGAGAAAACAGTTAGGTCGACAGAGGCTCCTGCATGGGCCAGATTGCAGGCTAGAGCTGAATACACGGTTCCACTGGTACCAGAACCAGCTTCTACTATTGGTGATATGAGTAGGAGTAAGAATGATGGGGGAAGTAGTCAAAAGTTTATATGATTTATTGGGGGAAATGCTACTTCAGGTGTCTGAGTTATTAGTGGCCCAAGTCAGTTTTCAAAGCCTGCAATCATAACGGGTACAGCTATAAAGACAATTATTACAAGTGCAGGGACTGCTATGACTACCTTACAGATTTGGGCATCTCCAAGTAGCGGTCCAGGTCAGCATAGCTCAGCCTGGATTAATACAATTAAGGTGCTGCCTGCTACTCCAGCTCAAGCACCAAATAGTAAATATAAAATGCCGATATCTTTGTGATTTGTTGAAAATAATCAGCAGTGTATGAACAGAGGTAAAATGACTGAGTTAGCATTAGACTGTAAATCTAAAGACAGAGATTGAGCCCTCTTTCTGGCAAACCCTGTGGTGAATCAACAAATTGAATTGTAACTTCAGAGAAGCAGCTTCAATTCTGCCAGTGATTTTCCTGCCTTTTTTTTTTTTTTTCTTTTTTTCTTTCTCAAATGAAGGAGAAGTAGACTGAAGCCAGTTGACTAGAGGATTCGCCTGTTAACTAAAGTTTCCTGGGGTTAAAACTCATCAATCTCGTAAAGATTTGGATTAAATACAGTGTTTGCTTTACATTCAATTGATGTAGGATAAAGTCTTGCAATCCTTATTTTTAGGAATTAAGTAAATTTCACTTGTTTAGGGTTTTGAAAGCTCTTGGTCTGAACTAACCTAAATTCCTAGTCCAGCACCGATAGAATGGGTGTTGTGTGTTGTAATCGTGTGGGTATTATGATTGGTTATGATAGGAAGGTTATTTCTTTGTATGTTCAAATTGGTTTGTGTTTGTGTTGTTTAATGAAAGGAATATAGTTAGTGATGTGGAGTATGTTAGCTGCAAGTAGAAATATATGCTGAGGCCTGCTATGATGGCTATTAGTGTTGGTAGAATGATGTTGTCGTTTTTGTTATCTCTTGGATAATTATTCATTTGGGTAGAAACCCTGATAGTGATGGTCGATGTCCTAATGATACTATAATGGTGAGGAAAATGATTGTGATGGGAGGTGTTTTATCTCATGTGTGTGATAATGATACTCTTGTAGTACATGATCTGGGCATAAATAAGAAGAAGATAGTGTTGTTATGATATAAATTAGTATGTTTAGGATTGTTATAATCTGAATATACATTATAATAGCTGTTATCCATCCTATATGGGCAATTGATGAGGAGGGTGTAATATTTTCCAGGTGAGTATGGCGAAGTCTGCCTCAGCCTCCAGCTATGATTTATAATATCACTATGATTAATAGTATATTTAGGTTGATGGATGGTGACATGTGGTATAAAACTGATAGGGGTGCAATTTTGTCATGCTGATAGCATCAGGTCTGCTGTTCATGGGATGCCTTGTGTGACTTCAGGCACTCAGAAGTGAAATGGGGAAAGTCCTACTTTTGTGACATTGGCGATTGTCATGAGGGTGGATGCTGCTGGATTAAAGATTTTTGTTATTCATGGTGCTCTTTGACCAGAG